>NC_052516.1:31045394-31168553 GCF_014356525.2 Nilaparvata lugens | reverse complement strand
TTAAAAAATCAGAACTACAATATAAATTGCAAGCACACCCCCTTTTTTATGTCTATATTGACTGGACTAATAGTATCATCCATAAAAACGTAGGGCGATAAACGATGTTTACTGTACAATGTTTTTCACTATCGATGTTAGGATGAAAAAAAACAGTCTTTGTCTTTTGATACCCATCCCTAATTTTCATTCAGATTGAGACCAGCCAGCCCAGATGTCGCAATGGAGTTATCATTCAATGGAGCCTCTATGTCAACAGCAGTGGAAAAAGAAGCCCATCACATTAATCAAGATGACAATACATGGTCTCTAGATGCTGAATTGCCATTCTCCAGAATCAAAATTGTCAACTTATCGATTGAATTAAACAATTCTGTTGTTAATTCAGAAATTGGATGGAATTAAATAGAGAGTGCATTCATTCAAATGCTAATAAATAATTATTATTTAACGAAAATCCTGAATAAATGCTGTAAATCACCCCGAAGACTTCTGCTACTGCAGACATTGACAACAGGGTTTACAGCTTGATGGAAATTCGATGAGAACTACTATCCAAAAAATGGTTGCCAGCCTGGGAACTGGCCCGGGTAGTTCTCATCGAATTTCCATCTAGCTGTTAACCTTGTTGTCAATGTCTGCAGTAGCAGAAGTCTTCGGGGTGATTTACAGCATTTATTTAGGATTTTCGTTGAATAATAATTATAATTCAGAAATCATTCACACCAATCCAGATGACACAAAATGGACCATGGACAATGAGCAACCATATTCGAGCATTGATGAAACTGAACCTCCATTGATAACAGATGATCACACTCAATCCTCAATTCCAGAAACATCACTTGTAATTATTGAAGATGAAGAGCTGATTGGCCAACCACCAGATTAAATCAACTGGACAGTGGTTGATGAGTTGCCATACTGCGACCACAAAGTAGAAGGATGCCTGCTGATGAAAGAGGATCATTCATGCAGTGTCAAAGCCATCACACCACATCTGACTACAGACATCTGTAGTCAAGTTCCTGTACTCGACATCACATCACTTGCAGGAGATGAGGAATGCTCCTACCACATTCATGTGAACCTGTCACCATCATCTGAGTCAGAGGAGGCACAAAACTCACATGAAGATCCTTGCCATGATTTCATTGAGAAGATATCTGACTTGAGCCAAACAGACCTATACAAGCAACCAGAAGAAAGGTGAACCGTTCCAGACAACCGTGATTGACATCATCTATGCAATCTCCATTCTTCTCCAGAATTGGCTACTTAATATCTTGAAAATAATTTTGTTTTCAGTAATAACACTCCGCCCCTGCGCTCAGGTTTTCAACCTTTTCAGGGACTTTCCTTATTATATAATAATACTATTCTACTTTTAACTTATTTTGTTAATTGTCAATTGTATTTATGTAGTTATACATTCATGTATGCATTGTATGAAGGAAAAATAAACTATTGATTGATAGTCAGGTACCCCCTGTATCCTGATGTAAGACAACATTTCTTATCGAAGTATACAAATAATATTGTTGAACATGATAATAGAGTAATGGTTCTCCTTTCAAATGTTTCTTTGGATAAAATTAGAGACATTACAAATTCATGGTGAATGCTTTAAGATGGCGTAACTATATTCTAGAAGCAACAGGCTAAGGTATTTAGGGCGATTACAGGACTTGCAGGGGAATTATTTTCACAGTATTTACTATTTATTGGGGTTGCATGTGTTGAAGTATCCAATTTATGGAGCCTTCATCTGTTATTATTTTATATTATTTATCATCTAAGTTTCATTGTTGCTATGTTGTTATTTGTTTATTTTGAGGATTTATGTTTGTTAAAGCATTTATTTTCCATTATTACTTCTAATTGATGTAAATGTACAATCAATTTCAATGAGCTAAGACTCTTGAAAAAATAAAATGATTTTTTATTATCAGAGTTTGGAAGAGACTTCTTTCTCTTCATACTATCCTTTGGGAAAGAAAACAGAAAAACTTACACATACGACGACGCGCAATACAAAAGGAACATTTCTCAAAATCTCATGAAAATATGTTCATAGAATCTGTTAAATGCTTTGCATACATAGACAAAATCAAACCTGGTCAAGTTAAGACTTCACCCTCACTGAGGTTTGTGAAATACTCCTATATGATACATAAAATAATTGAACAGAAATCACTGCTATTTATTGAAATTTGTGCTTATCATTTCCAGGACAAATGGACTGAAAACGAATATACTGATTTATTTCATGCTGTTATGAGTGGAAATCCTGTAAATAAGTAGTATCCTTCCTGTTTATTATAATATTATACTTAAATTTTTCCAACTCATGTTGAATTCAACAATAAATAATAATATTTTGAATTGAATACTATGGGACTTATTGTGTTCCAACTTTTAAGAATGAAGTTCCAGTTCGACATGAAATGGATCATTCTGTGAGAGTTTTTTTTCTATTGATGTTTTTCTTCCTTCTCTGTTTACTCACACATGATGATACTATTAATATAATACTGGATATGTAACTGGTGGAGGTATTTTTAACCCTACAACACACCTGACATCATTTCTGTAACCGGTGATATCTTTGTCTCATGACTTGATTAATCTTCCAAAATATGAAATATATAAAAATACATGTAGTTCGATAGACATTCTTGCAGTCTGTACCACCGCTGCGCACCAATGTGAACGGAGGGGGTGTTTCTCCTCTTCTATAATATTTACCAAAATTATGCTATCAAATCTCTATTTGAATCCTTGATTGGTTGGGGGCTTTCAGTGGATTCATTCATTCGAATGTGGATTTATCAGTGGATATCAATTTTCAGTGGATTTATCATCATTATTCAATTGTCACCTATTTTAGTAACTAGCAACTACGAGCCAGGAACTTCAATGAAAAATACTAATAAAATTTAACTTCAAGTTTATTGAACTCTTAATAGGTGGAACAAATTAATAAAAGTCGGGTAACATGTCAAATTTTCAAACAGATGGACGTTATTCAGCAATCGATTCAGGTAAAGAAGATGTACTAAATTTATATTCTATACATTTTGGGAACCTGCTAACTTGCTGCATTTTGATTTGGGCCTTGGTCATTCAATGAAATCAAATTTAGAGGTTGATAAGAAAAACAACAAATATTCGGCACTCACCATTTTAACAATATTCAAACTTTGACTCTTCAGAAACACTCACATATGCTTCAATAGAACTTAATATACTTGAACTCACACGCACAAAAAATTTCCCGATTCTACTCCCACTAACTCTATAAAATCGAGTTTCCCATTGAACTAGATAAAAATTACTGAAAACTTAACAATTTGTCCCTCTGAATGGGAAATGGGCCCATTCAGAGGACCGAGGCTCGCACACCTACATGATGTTTTTCCGATTATGTCTCAATTCGAACTATGGCCCTTTCACTGAAAATTACTCCCCCTCCACGAGCGTTGAGCATAACTTCCAGTGAAAAAGCCAAAGCTGCAAAAAGGTACAAGCTCGTACAATTTTCAAATACAGTGGCATTTTCGACATGAAATTGAAACTGGATTCGGAAAATGCACGAAAATTGCTTTAATTTCGACAACTAAGCCACAAGCTAGCAAATTCAAGCAATACAGAGTTAATTCTCACACTAAAAACGCAGGGTTCAACATACAGTAGAAATCAAAGTTCAAAAACCAGAAAAATAATAAATATAAGTTACAAGTTGAGAGGAAAGGGGCATTTTGGTACAACCTTGACCTTGTTTCCACTATTCAAGGTCACCAAACCTAAGCTGGACCACCCAAACCTTGTTTCCAAAGGGCCCTCCCACACCCACACCCACCACCCACACCCCCAACCACAACCCACTGCCACCAACCACCAGCCCCAAAAATTTCCAAAATTCACAAAAATACCCTATGGCTGGACGCACGCTAGCTACTTTTCAAAACATCGCTTCCCAGCTAATCAGATGAAGCAATTCACATAGCAGCCACGGCCACGCGGCAACCCTTGCTATAGGCTACTAGCCACGCGTGGCTACCGTTCGCTCTCTGAGCGATCTTTTCAAACGTGTCCGGCCACGTTTTGGTCCGAGCATGCGCAGAACGTATACTAGATGTATACTATCGTATAGAACGTATACTATCATTGTCAGCCTGAAGGTCGCGCATTAAATGATGGAATTTGCCATAGGTCTTCCTTTTTTTATTGATTGGATGTACCCACTGGTCCCATGCTGTCACCGAATACAAAAAAACCAGCTCATTATCATTACTACCGCTGCTGTTGGAGTCATCAAACCAAATTTATCAAATATAAATATGTACATGTATTGTATGCCAAGTGGAAATAAACGAATTGAATTGAATTGAATTGAAGGTAAGCCACAAGAAAATCCAGATTCACACCACTGGACCATCGGTGTTGACATCTTCCTACATACTGACGGGAAACGTGGCCGGTATAGCATTGCAACAGTCGTGGCGGTGTGAATTGGCATGTGGCTAGCGTGGCCGGCGTGGCGTGCGTCCAGCCACGCACGCCATGTGCTGTGTGGAATGGCCTTAAGGTTGGTTTTTAAGGGTTTAAAGTTTGTCTTTTGGCATGTATATTCTTCTTATTCCAATATCTTGAAATTATAATTGAAATGTCCATACCATATGTTAATATAGAACTATAATCTAGAGAGAGTACCTCTTCGAAACAGTTGTTCTGGTAACTAAATTAAAAATTTGTCAGATTGGCATTAAGTTGAGTTGACTTTGTTAGGTTGGCACCAAGTTGAAGATTGAAATGCATTTATCCAGGACCTCCTAAATACCAATTTATCCAGTACCTCCTAAGTACCTATTTAGGAGATCCTGATTTATCGCGGAAAAATGGATTGGGTACTGCTACTTCAATCAGAGCTATTCCTGGGAATATTATATTACTAGTCCACTACTACTACTAGCCGTCAGGCTCGCTTCGCTCGCCATATCCGTCTAGCCAGGGGGCCCCGCTCCCTGGACCCCCGACTGGATTGTCCAAGAATGAGATCAGCAGGCTTACTTCGCTCGCCTGCATTTTTCATTTGAACATTTTTATCATATGTTAGGACGATCCAGTCGGGGGTACAGACTTAATGTCTGGCTAAACGGATGAGGCAAGCGAAGCGAGCCTGAAGACTAGTATTATATAGATACAGTAAGTGCTGAAGGCTGTTAATAAAATGGTTCATGCATAGACAAATGGAAATCATAGTTCTTCATTCTTGAGATTCAATATATTCATTTCGATTTTAGATAGGAATTAATTTTTCCAGTAATAATATTTTTGGAGTACAGGAACAAATATTTCAATAAATTCATGTATATTGTCAGGGAAAATCACAAACAAAAAATGATTCCAATAATATAATAAATCAAATCAAATCAAATTGGTTTTCATTATCCATGATAACATGAAACAGCTGTTATATAGCTAAGGAGAACATTATATTTTCGAGCTCAAAATTTAAGTGGTTTTATTCTTTATTTTGTGAATTTAACGTTTTTTTCATGTTTTTACAAAAGTTTTACTATCAATCTATCAAAATTTGACATTGTTTGTGTTATTCTAATCTATACTCTCAGATTGTGATTAGGTGTAGAAAATTGAAATGGACATAACCTATGTATAATATTTGCACAATTCGAAACTGAATTAGGAAATTGAAAAAGTTTTGGGCAATAACTTGTCTTTTCTTTCCCGATCATTATATTGTTTGTGCTAATCTAATAAATGATTAAATGATAACAGGGCACAAAAATTCAAATCATACAACAACGCTGAATATTATAACGCTACAATGATTCATAAGCATAGTTTTATTCAGAAGCAAAGTACTTGTGACTGTATTAGCACGATTCAGAACTGGGCTAATATACGGTAGCAAATATTACGAGAAGTACCTAATTCCTGATTCACCAAAACAAGTGCAGATCACCATGTACAACGGCCTGTAAACAACTGAACAATGGACAGTTGATAACTGTCTATTTTTCTATTTTATGAACAATCGAATTCATTTCTGGTCAATTATGAATTTAATAGAATCTACTGCGCAGGCGCCAGCAGGTGCCTAAACCCAAAAAAAGTTGTGATTCATATAAGCATAATTTTATTCAGAAGCAAAGTATTTGTGATTCTGCACGATTCAGAAAACATTTCAAACAAGAAGATTGTCAGTCGTTACAACATTGACCCTATTGGAAACCCCCCCACACTACAATCACAAGGATGCAGTCTGCGCAATCACCCCCCCCCCAAAGTTATCCACTCCTGGTAAATGACAATTTACAGTGTCATACTGTACATTAGTTTTTGCATTTCACCTTTCTTCCAATTGAATACTTTATACTTGTACCCTATTACCACTTCAAAGAAAGTAAATGTAAATGAAAAAAAAAGTGAACAGAGAATTGGCTCATCTTGGAAATCTTGCAGTATATGAAAAGTGGGCAATCAAACTTTATTTGCATAATGATAGGTCCTTTCTTGTTTATTTGTACCATTCCAAATCTCTTTCAATTTTTTTTTGTATTAGGCTAGGCAGCCAGAGTAGAGTCAAAATTGTTGTAAATAATGGTAGAGAAAATGTTTAATTATAACAAACTTTCATAGAGTAAAAAAAAATTAGCTTTCTTTAACCATGTCTACCCTTTGGTAAAAACAGTTCATTGATATCTAATCTACCCAAGAAAATACAATGGTGGCAGTTCGGTGGAATTGGCTGCAAAAATGCCAAAAATATAGAATACAGTATAAATCAGTAGAATCATTTATAAGTGGATTGAAAAAAAAAATGTCAGGTAGCAACGAGTATAAAATTAGAAAACGTAATTTTCTAATGCTAGTACAGGGAATAATGGAAGTTTTATTGGAGCTGCTTCCAATGTACAAAAACGATTTGTTGATGGAAGCTTCATTACTAGTCATTGATCTTGTTAGTCCACTACTCGACGAAGAACTTGATGATTAATAACTTATTATTAGTTGGCTGCCTACGCAAAATTGTATACTGTGAATTGTTTGAGTGTAACAAAATATTAAGTAATCATAAAATATTTTAACAAGTTATTATGATTAAATTGAAACCAAATTGCGTAGCTTTTGACCAAAATTTTTAAATACTAGAATTATTGAAAAGTTGATTTTGATTATTGTTTTTTTTTTATGGAATGTAAGAACTTAATCATTGATGTAAGAATATTTAATGTGAGATCATTTTGCTTCTAATACTAAATTGTGAAAAAAACAATTTACGAAGGGCTTTCTTGAAATTTGTTACACAAACGGAAGAATTTGAAATTTAATCCAAATTATCAAACCTTAAAATTAACCATTCCAATTTTTCTTTTCTCTTTCTTCGAGTTATTAATTGCTGAGTATAAGAATAATTATTGCGTTCCAAAATTATCACCTTAGACCGAAATAAAGAGTAGGAAGAGAGTCTTTAGTGACAATCTGTTCAATTATTATTCTACAATTTATCTGATTTCATATTCTATCGTTCATTAATGAGAATAGTACTGATTTTGGCAGAGTAGTTCATAAGATATAACAACTTCATCCTACTGAGCTCTACGGACACGATGGTCATGGGGCGTCACACTTGCTAAATCCGGGAAGCTCGGGAGACTTGGAAAACGCATCCGAAATGGACAAATTGAGGAGACAGCAGAGCTTAGAGCTCAGAATGAACGTAACGGAGTGAAGAAAAACCAAGTCAGGTCAGAATTATTATCGCAAGATTCAAGAAGCCACACCAGTCGCCAAATCACTTCATCTGTAAGGAAGGATTTGGGAGTACAATCTCTTGTGAAGTCGTTTTCGGGTGAAGAAGGAAGCCAGAGTGTATGCGAATTCATCCAAAATTTTAAACTCATTGCTCAACTCGGAAATTGAGAGGACAATGATTTGAAGATTACAAACGTATACTCAAACAAAGATTTGAAAAAAGTCTTGACCCGGAACGATGGCTCTTCGTGCTCAGTGCCATAAAGCAAAATCAAGGTGAGACCGCCCGTGCGTTTGCTGACTGTTGTCGCAAAATCGGGTTAAAAGCGATGCCTATTCCAGCCGACCCCCAACAGGCAATATGGGCTCGCACGCAGCTCAACAGGACATTATTGACTGCTTTTGTATGAGGACTTCAAGGGTCAGCAGCCGTAACCCTACAGGTCCATCTACCAAAAGACCTAGAAGAGGCAATAGTTGTAGCGGAGTGTGTTGAACAAGTTACAGGAAGCCGATAGTATTTTTGCAGTTCAAGGTAGTGAGCAGAAAAAGGTAACATCCAAGATGGTGGATAGAAAAGGAAGTAATGAGAGGAATTCCGGTTGTTTCAAATGTGGCGGAAAAGGACATTTTGCTCGGGATTGTGCGAACCGAAGACAAGCAAGTAATAAGAATGAAAGATCAAAATCAACCGATAAGAAGAAATTCGAGAATAGAGCAGAGAGGATCGTAGGGCAAGGCCAAAATTTTGTTTTTTTGCGGTAACCCTAACCACCTTTCCTATTAGTGTTTGAAATGGGCGAAAGAGTCATCTACCGCGACTAGGAGTAGCTCAAACTCTCCAGTCAGACGTAATAATTTGGAAAACTAGAGTCAGCTAGGGGTAAGAATTGCCCAACCACCTGGCCTACGGAAATAAAAGGGCGTTATGTCATTCCCAACGTGTCTTCTAGTGGACAAGGGCCAGTTACCAAAATTTGGGTAGAAGGAGGGATCAAGAAATTTTTGGTGGACACGGGAGCCAAGATTTCTATTCTGAAGGAAAGCATACCTGGGGTATGGCTCGAAAAAGAAAATACTTCGGCGAGGGGTGTGACCGGAGATTTGTTATCAGTGGCAGGAACTCAGATTGTGACCTTGAAAGTAGCACAGTTAGAAGTTCGACATAAATTCGTTATAGCACCCATTCAAGTCAAATATGACGGGCTTTTAGGTTGGGACCTGTTAACCAAACTAGGCTCTAGAATTGATGTTGTAGGACGCGAAATAACGTTTGGAGAAACGAATGAGGGAAGAGGAATGACAAGAACGCGTAACATAGTAGATAAGTGTCAGCAAGTGAATGTAGTTGATAGTAGTCACGAAGTTCCGGAGAAACAGTGCGAACAGCCGCTTACAGACTCTAGTAGCTTCGAAAAGAATGAGAAGATCCGAACAAAGCAGAGAGAAGAAGAACGAGTTGATGATTTATCTCCGAGGAATAGCACCGAATCTGAAGCTACGGATGGATGTACGATGCTAGGAGCCAATAAGATGAAGAAGAAGAAGAAGAGCAGAAAGAAACAACCGATAACCAACGAAGAAGTGTGTGAAAGGAAAACCAAGAGAAGATCACTCAGTGCGCTGGCTGGCTGCGCGGAAGAATTTCCCTCTGCAGCTGAAAAATACCCTCAGGCCAGAGGAGCTTCTCTTTGTCTCAGAAACAGAGTAACGGCCAGCAACAGTCACAGTTATAACATAGTTATTCAAAAGTATTCTTTGAGTATCTATAGTGAGGTTCACGTTATAATGGTAGTGTACGATTTGCAAATGTGAAAGAGTTAGGGGTTGGGTTTTATTTAGGTTATATTTAATAATGTTTTTTCAGGATAGGTTAGGTTTTTGCTTGAAAATTGCAATATGCTAGAAGGGGCTAGGGTCCAGGTAGAGTTATGTTTTTTGATGTTTCAAAGGTAAAAGGATAGGTTAGGGGGTTAGGATTTTGCTCTGAACCACATGTTTGTGAACATGTTCATGAAATGAACCACATTTTTGTAAACATGTTCATGAAATGAACCAAATGTTTATGTTTGTTCTAAAGATGACGAACAAATCCAAAGTATTAAATGTGAATGGGTTAGAGGTTAGGTTTTATTCAGGTTATATTTAATAATTGTTATTAGGATAGGTTAGGTTTTTGCTTTGAAATTGCAATATGCTAGAAGGGGCTAGGTGCAGTTAGAGTCATGTTTTTTGATGTTTCAAATGTGAAAGGATAGGTTAGGGGGTTAGGATTTTGCTCTGAAATCTAAATTATTAAATGTGAAGGGGTTAGGGGTTAGTGGTTAGGTTGTTTTGGATTATATTTAATAATGTTCCATAAGGTTAGGTTAGGTTTTTGCTTTAAAATTGCAATATGCTAGAAAGGGCTAGGGTCCAGGTAGAACTATGCTTTTCGATATATTTTCAAAAGTGGAAAGATAGGTTAGGATTTTGCTTTGAAATTGCAATATGCTGGAAGGGATTGGAGGTTTTTCTAATAGCTATGTTTATTGATGTTTTAAATGTAAAAGGGGAGGTTGAGGGTTCGGTTTTTGTTTTGAAATGACAATATGCTGACTTAGTTATAGTGTTTTTTAACATCAGTTAAATAACAACTGTTATATTTTATTAATTATATTTTTCAAAAGTACTCTTTCTTTTATTAAATAAAATAATAATATATCGATTATTATATTGAAGTAAATGATAAATCATCATTGGATAATAATATTTTCATCAAATAGAATGACGATTGGCTCCAGTTACAGTGCTCGGTAACCATAATCACAAAGAACGTTACATTCAAAGAACTGACTGAATGGAACGGGAAAAACCCGTTGCTAACGCATGCGCGATACGGTGCTGACTGAGACAGAGAGTGGTTTGTCAGGCCAGCGCTCAGGGAATTCCCTCCGCGGCTGAAAAAGTCCCTCCGTCCAGCAATGGGGAATTTCCCTCCAACGTTCAAAATATCCCTTCTCAACGCATAGATCTATTGTCGGGAGAAAACCAAAGGACAGCGTCAACATCGGCAACCCAGTACGTAAATACAACACAAGGCGGCGACTTGTTGGAGCAGCATGCTGCAACGCCTGCCAGCGACATTGTCGCTACATCCGCCTATGATAAGAGGATCTTCCACATGTGTGTGATACAGTCTTACTGTACCGGCATATTCCGAGAAACTGGCTGATGTTTATACCAATACTCCCATTAGTGGAGTGATGCTCATTGAACCAACGTTGGAACCTCTAGCAGGCTTGTGTGTGGCAAGATGTATACAACATTCACAAAATGGGAAGACGTTTGTCAAGGTTATAAACCTCACTCAGTCACCTATAAGGATTGATAAGAAACAATGTTTAGCAGTGGCAGAATCTCTGAGTGTGTGAGAACCAACTATTTCAATAAATTCTATCACAACTTTGGAAGAGAACAAAAACATTGAGAACAAGATTGATGAAAAACTGGGTTACCTTTCACAAAAGGAGTCCAAAGTGAGTACTGAAAAAGGTGCTGAGAAGATATGCATCCACTTTTGAAGAATCAGGGTTAGAAGGATGCCAAGCAAATGTAGAACATTGTATCCCCACCATCAGTGATAGACCAATAGCAAAACGCTCATACCGAGTCCCCTATCACCTCAGACCTGTTGTGGAGGAGCACATTGCCGAGATGTTAGATAAAGGGGTCATTGCTCCATCTGCTAGCCCATGGAGTGCACCAGTAGTTCTTGTAAAGAAGAAGTCCACGGATGGTAACATCAAATATCGTTTTTGCACAGACTTTCGTGCACTAAACGAGGTTACAAAGGCTGATGCTTATCCTCTGCTAATAAATGAGACCATAGAAAATTCAGGCAGTAGTGAATATTTCTCCACCATTGACCTACACAGTGGATACCATCAAATCAGGATAGCTGATGAAGACCAGGAGAAAACAGCTTTTACCACAGTGGGAGGCCACTTTCAATATGAACAAATGGCCTTTGGCTTGACAGGTGCTCCTGCAACTTTCCAACGCTTGTCACGTGGTATTTTAAACACCACAATTACCAGTCTAGACGGCACAATATTTGCAATAGTGCTGATGGAATTCCTTGAAATGCATTCCAAACTTTGAAAAGACTTCAGAAATCAGAAATAAAAAAAAGCACTAACGATTCACTCTCTGTCTAATTATTCCTCTCCTCTTCTCTTTCTCTATCTTAAGTAGAATATCTAGTTGAAGTAAATATTATAGTTGGCTCTACGAAATTTCATTTAGTAGTGAAGTGGTTCAGCTTCCGCATTGTTTGATCGGTATGGCGTTATGGTCTTACAAAAAGTATTCTATTTTTTTATTAATATTATTAATTCACTTCACAGTATTTGACGTAATTAGAGTGTGAGCTCTATCCCGTCCTGATGTAGAATAGAAATGCTTTTGTTCTACATAAAAGAGACTCTGATGAGTTATCTTGCTTTCCTCAGTTCTTACTATCATCTAGGATACAGCAAATTCAAGGTAGGACATGAAATAAAACAGTTACTCCTAATCTTGAAAACATTTATAGAAATAGAATGTTCAATTTCGATATTATTCACAAGTATTTTTTTTTATTCTAATAAAAGCCTCTCCCTCTTTAATGGGCCATTTTTCATATCCACACATTGTTACTGAACATCTAATTGAGGAGGAACAATTGGTTAAAAATGCATTAAACTGATTTTTGCCCGGGATTGATATTGAATAATCCCGGAATACCGGGATTGGAAATCAGTCTCGGGATTGACATCCCTAATTTTGAGGTTAGAATTATTTGTTTTTGTTCTAAATGAATCAATCAATATAGGATCAATTGACAGTTCTTTGAATCGATACCTAACGAATCAGCTGATTGTTCGATCAATCAGTATGAATTGAATTGTAATTTTACTTACAAAATATTTATTATATACACTAGGGAAGGTTTATGTAAATAGATAAGGACAACTATTATTGTTACACGATTATTTATTGCAATCTAAAAAAGTATGAGAACCAAGAGTACACAAAGCTCACATAAAAAATTAAATGTATATTATTTTATAGCATCATATATCGAGATTTATTTATTGGAATAATCTAAGACTATTACTTAACTTATATATTTGAAAATTTTTGTTTATCTTTGTATAACAAAGTTAGGAAAAACCTGTATCTTAAAGAACCAAGTACATCAAGTCTTACTTAGATGAGGAAGCCAATCAGAAGGAAGCTTATAAATCGTTTAAGGAAGAGATGAAATTTTTCTAGAAATCACTCTCTCTGGCTTGGGATCTCGACCTGTGAGGAGCACATGGAGATTAGGGTTCTTCCTTCCTATTAATTTTTGAAAGCATCGAGCCAATCCCTATTTAAATGTGAAGTACATGTAATTAATCAAGTGACGAAGCAGTGTGTGACTATATAACCTTATCTTTTGGACAACATTAACATTTTATCAAAATTTTTGGAGAGAAATAGTACAGGCTTGGCCTAGTTTTTCCTCCAATGTCATAATTGTATTATGATTATACTATTTTATACAATAAATAAATAAAAATAAATAAAAAAATTAATGTTTGATTATCTGTGAACTCAGTGTTGCTAAAGAGTTCTTAATTGTAATTTATTCCCGTAAAAATATTTTCAATATTGAAAGAAATTTATAAGGAATCTGGACCATGCGCGAGCACAGCAGAGACGAAAAGGACCTGCCTAATCAATTATTGGAAATAATTAATTTACTCTGCAAGACCTTCAAGAACATCATTATTGTGAGTGCAAGAATTTGTCTTAAATGAGCTCATTTCAAAGGCCTTTAACAGTGAATTGGGGAATTGATTAGAGCGCTATATAAATTAATTCAAGTTTAAGAAATTCACAACGTGTTGACTACTATCATATGAGTTATAAAAACTCTTCTATGAATTTATTGATTTATGTAGGAAGCTTATTTCCATGCACGGCACAAACTCATAAAACCCTGAGATTATTGAATTGTTATTTGTATTAATTATTATTTGTCATTGATCAAAGTATGTCCTGTTAAATCTACAGATCGAACAGGTTTTAAGTTGTAGAATTCTGAATTGACTTGAAGTCCAAGTATCAGTATTAGATACACATATATATTTTTTAAACTCACAACTGTGAATGCTATTAAGCCTTGTGAGAATTATTGAAATATGAAGAATTTATTTATATTGAAATTATAGATATAAGAATATTTTATATATATTATTTTATGGGAATATATTTTATGTTTTATGTCAGCATACAAAATCTTAGAAGTTTTTATTATATCCTAACTCATCTCGTGATATACAGTTTGACCTGTCTTGGTACCAAGAAATCTTCTGCAGCATATAAAATCAGTGAATCAATTAATATTGATCTTATTCAAAGCATTCATTACTTATCATCCTTTGATGATAGACACACTATTCAGCCAGAAAGATCTTACCAATAATTATATTAATAAGTCTACAGTATATCATATAAGGATCCAGAGAGCTTCAAGAACTGGCATTGTAAGTTCTAAGGAATTTCAGAAGGGTAAATTGGTGAATACCTGTATTCATGACAAGCGTTTTAAAAATCAACTAGAAAAAACCATAGTTGGTCTTCATTATTCTCGATTGGATACATGGTTACTGATATTCGGTCACCAAATATCTTTTTGATTTCCTTATTGGTATTCTTCCAGAACTTCACAGAAGCAGCAGTAGGAATTATTAATCAACAATCATTGAACCTTGTGGTGATTAATTATATTTGGAAAATTCATGCATCTACCACTGAGCTAGAGCTGCGGTCTGAACCCAGCATATTTGCGAGCTGGACGGCCTTAGCTTTTTACGAATTTATTTGCAAAATAGGGATTTCAACAACCGCTCTTGTAAATATCAAAAATACCGCACCACATATGGATGGTTGGCAATCCACACCACCTCACGCTTGATGGACAACCTCCTGACCGAGCTTTTGGGAATGGAATGCTTTGTCTATCTAGATGATGTAATTGTATCTAGCCCATCAATACCTCAGCATGCTGAACGACTAGATCATGTCCTCAGTATTTTTGAAAATGCAAATTTGAAGGTGAATTTGTGAAATGCAATTAAGCTTTGTTCAATACCTGGGACACCTGGTAACATCTGAAGGGGTGAAACCAGATCCAGCAAAGATGAAAATGAAATTTATTCTCCTTTTTCTTATACAAACAAAAAATTACAATATTTTATCTTAGAATTAAACTGACAGCAATTGTTTATAGGCGCTGCCAGTATCATATATTATAATTACATATTTCGAATATTATATAGTTGCTATTTCAAAAAGTCTAAGCAAAGTATTTTCGGCCATTGCGGTACAAATGTGCATATAATGTGCAAGAACAGCTATAAAAATTTATTTAGAAAAACAAAGCAGAAGCGCAGTGTTGAATTTTGTAATATTAAAACAATACTATAACTTAATAAGAAAAATATGAGCTAAGTGGAAATATAAATCACAAAGTACAAAAGTTTGGGAATTTATGTAGTATAAATACATGGCATTGTACTGGTAGCTGAAACAGTGTATGATTTTCAGGATAGAATTGAAAAAAAGTTTTCTATATCTTGATATTGGAATAGCCAGTCTTTAATTATTGTTGAGAATTCTTTCCAAGTTCTAGTTCTTCTACCAGCATGTGGTATAGCGTTGAAGAGTTTTGGGCCTAGGTATACAAAAGATTTAGAAAAGAAGCTAAAATTTATTCTTGGTAGTCTTGATACCAGGTCAAGTCTTCTTCTTTCAGAAAAGCTGGGCCTGAAAAATCCATCGTTTCCACTTCGCATAAAGAAAATTCTTAAGACTTTGAAAACAAAAAGATGGCGAATTGGGAGAATACGTTTGTATAAAGGAAACGAATTCTCTCTTCGATTTTTGAATAGTATTAGTCTGATGAAATGTTTTTGCAATTTGTGTAGTGGACTAAAGTGCACTTTTGCAGCTCCACCCCAACATACAATGCCGTATTCTGATTTTGAATTTATTAAGGCATAATATACTGTGCGTAGTGTTTTGTATCACACAGCTCTCTCAAGTGATAGAATTTACAAAGATAGGTATTGATACTTTTCTTGAGATTAGATATATGTGTTTTCCAATTTAAGGCTGAATCAATAAAAATACCAAGGTATTTAATCTCTTCGACCTGCTCTATAGGAGGACATTGGCATAATAAGTCATATGTACAGTTATTTAGATGGAAAATAATAGGTTGATTGTGAATTTTTGGTGCGCGCAAAGAGAAATTAATAAATTTGGTTTTTTCGACATTGATTGCTAATCTATTTCTAAGATACCATTGTTGAAGAAATTTACAGTCATGGTTTACTCTATTGTACAGTTCATCCCATGATTTCCCTGAACTAACTAATACCGTGTCATCTGCATAACAAAATATTTTTCCATTTAAATTGGCATCACATAGGTCGTTTACAAAAATTATAAAGAGAATAGAAGAAAGAACTGATCCCTGTGGAAGTCCTGAAGTTACTGTTGAAAAAGAACTACAGGTATTATTAATTTTTGTACATTGAACTCTATCATTTAAAAAAGATTTAAACCATTGTAG
This sequence comes from Nilaparvata lugens, assembly GCF_014356525.2. Lineage (NCBI taxonomy): Eukaryota > Metazoa > Arthropoda > Insecta > Hemiptera > Delphacidae > Nilaparvata > Nilaparvata lugens. The sequence continues at coordinate 31,152,121 of NC_052516.1, read as the reverse complement.
GGCCACGCCCCTTACCCCTGTAGATTCTAACTTATTAATAGAAGACCATGCTCAACCGTATCAAAAGCTTTTTTTACATCTAAAAATAAAGCATTTACATTCAACCCATCGTTTACATTATTATATATAATTCTCATAAAGTCGACTAGTGCACGCTCAGTATCAAAACCTTCACGGAAGCCGTATTGGTTTTTACTAAAAAATTCATATCTATTCAGGAATTTCAATAATCTTGTTTTCATCAGTTTCTCTAATATTTTAGAAAAGATAGAGAGCAGCGCTATGGGTCTATAATTATTCAATAGTAATTTATCTCCACCTTTGAAAACTGGTACCACCACTGCTCTTTTCAAGACTTGTGGGAATACTCCTTGCGACAAACTAGCATTACACAGGTAACATAAAATAGGCAGTATAATAGGAATAATGTGTTTCAAAATATCGCTTGTGAGTGAGTCATATCCTGTCGATCTTTTTGAGGGCATTAATCTAATCAGTTGGAGAATTTCTTCTTCCGTAGCAGGGTGTAAGAAGATAGAATTTTCAGAGATATTGTATTTAAAAACCCTATTGTAATCTTCTGGTGAGAATTGATGATTCGGGTCTATATTCCTAAGTAGGTCATCCCTGACATTATTGGGAACACTTATAAAATATTCATTAAACTCCTTGGCAATAGTCGGTGAATCAGTAACAACAGTATTGTTATTCATTGTATAGATACTTTCAAAAGTTTTATTCTTTCTTTTTCTACCTGTTATATCATTGATTATTCCCCACTGAGCAGCTTTGTTATTATGATTTTTCTCAAATAATTGACTGTAGTAGTTTATCTTTGTAGTTTTTATGTCGTCAGCTAACTTGAGTTTAAAGGCGTTAAAATAATTTTTTAGTTGAAAATCGAAAGGACAATTTTTAACTTTGTGGTATAGTTTATTTCTTTTTAGCAATCGCCTATGAATATTACTCGTTATCCAAGGACTAATATTTTTTGCTCTAGTTAAAGAATTGACATGTGTAGTGACCACAGAACCACTCCTACATTCCTCTATGATTTTTAAGAATTCATTCCAAGCACTATCAACACTTAGTGCATTGTAAACTATTGACCAGTCACAAAGATTAATTTATCATTAAATTCATAAAGCATATTTTTTCATTTACCACTAACTGATCCCCATTTCTATCTTGCTGAGTACTATCTCTTATCTTTGATTTTTTAAACATGACGCCTAAAGTGCTGTGATCAGTAATGTCGGTTGTGAACAATGCACTTTGATACTCTAAAAGTGGACTGGATCTTACAAAGAGGTGATCAAGGCATGTTAACGATGCAGGTCTAGTTATTTCTCTTATACTACATGTATAACCCAATGAAGCTAGCAGATTCAAGTAATCATTTACATCATCGTTATCAACGAGAGTGTTCAGGTTTATATCTCCACAGAAAACTGAATTGATGCTGGAGTTTTGTTCAAGCCAACTCTTGAGTTCATTTATGAATATACTTGGTGTGCTATTATGGTGCCGATAAGCGGCAAGAAGAACTATACAAAAATTTTCAAATTTAAAATTCAAAGAGATACAGTCAGCAGTTGTAAATTCGTTTTTCAGCTCAGTACAAGAGACCTCTTTATTAACATAACCATTACACCACCTGATCTATTCAAGTAGTTACATTTAAAAGCATTTATAGTGGTCTATCTTGTAAAGATCAATCTCATTATCTTTAATCCAAACTTCTGTAAGGGTAATTATTTTAGGTTTTTCTGCAATATTTAACATAACTAAGAACTGGTCAAAATTCTTCCGTACACTCCTAATATTTTGAACGATGATTCCTAAACTATAGTAATTAGCCTCAAGATTAGATTCAAGCGGTGAAGGATTATCCAGTACCTAAAAACATCAGGGAAATTCGTGGTTGGCTTGAGTTAGCTGGTTACTACCGACGATTTGTGGAAAATTTTGCTGAGATTGCTCAACCCCTCTCTCAACTCACCAAGAAGGGCATACCATTTGTGTGGGGCTCCAAACAAATGCAATCTTTTGAAAATTTGAAGCAAGTGTTGTGTTCAAACCAGGTTTTGATTTTTCCTGACTTTCATAAAGAGTTCATAGTTCCAACAGATGCATCAGGAACAGCCATGGGTGCAATCTTATCTCAGAATACAGAGGATGGAGAATGACCTGTGGCATATGCTAGCCGTCAGCTAAATGCTGCCAAAAGGAACTATAGCACAACTGAGAGAGAGCTGTTGGCAGTCATCCTTGCCACCAAGCAGTTCCGATGCTATCTTCTGGGGAAGAAATTCCAACTCATCACTGTTCATGCTGCCCTCAAGTGGATGTTGAGCCTGCGTGACCCATCATCACGTCTGACAAGATGGGCACTCAGATTATCCGAGTTTGACTATGAAGTGGTGCACAAGCTAGGCAGGAAACACACAAATGCTGATGCCCTAAGCCAGGCAGTGGTGCTGGTAGAAGCAGAGGAGATAAAAAATGAAGACATCCTCATCCAACATCAAAAGGATGACCCTTGGTGTCAGAAGATCTTATCATCAGGCACAGGCAGAAAGAAGAGAGGAATCATTCTTTGGACCGGCGGTGAGGAAGACCAAAACAGATGGAAAATTGCCATGTCAAGCAGACTTGCAGAGAAAGCAATTCCCTGGAATCACTGTGCTCCTTGGGCAGGCCATCCAGGACAAGAAAGAACAGCTAGTTTAGTGGAGAAACGTTACTATTGGCCAAAACTGGGAGAAGCGGTAAAGAAGTCTGTGTTGGAGTGTCACGAATGTGCACAGAGAAAAACACTAATCTTGTTGAAGGCACCCTTGCAAGCAGCTGATGAGCCCCAATATCCATTTGATCTAGTTTCTGTAGATGTGGTAGGCCCTCCACCAACCACCAAGAGAGGAAACAAATATTACATCAGTTTTATTGATCATTTCACCTGCTATGCAGAAGCAGTTCCAGTAGTAGATCAGACAGCTGGAACAGTGGCACATGTCTTTGTAACCCACATCATAACAAGACATGGGGTGCCTGGCTGACTATCAAGTGATCGAGGGCGTAACTTATTGTCAAATCTGTTTAAAGCAGTGTGCAAACAACTGGGCACACAGAAGTTGAGAACAACAGCCTATCATCCAGGAGGGAATGGCCGAGTGGAAAGGTTACACAGAACCTTGAATGAATCCATGGTCCATTTTGTTCAGCAGGATGGAACAGATTGGGACCGATGGCTGCCTTATGCCCTGTCTGCCTATAGGTCAACACCACACTCTTCTACTGGATACTCCCCACACTACCTACTTCATGGCCGTGAGATCATCCTTCCAGCAAGCTGTCCCCTTCCAGAAGAGGTAGAAGGAACAACTGTGGAAGAACATCTGATCGACTTGAGAAGGAGGCTAGCAACTGCATACAAGGATGCTCACAAGAGATCTACCAGGATGGCAGAACAGCAAACCAAAATTGCCAATAAAGGAAGAAGGTTGAGGAAATTTGTGGCCGGAGACCTTGTGTATCTCCATGACCCAGCAACAAAACCAGGCGATTCAACTAAATTTCATTTGTCATGGAAAGGTCCATTCGCCATTGCTGGGAAGCTGTCAACTGTGAACTATTTGATCAAGTTGCCTCATGGACGACAGATGGTAGTTCATGTGAACAGGCTGAAGCTTTGCTATAAGAGAGGGGAGGCTGAAGCAGATCCCCTGGATAATGTTAATGAGGACTCACAGAGGACATTGGAGATTGAAGAGAGAGCTAAGGGTACACCCAGCTCCCATGAAACTCCTGAGGAAGAGGTGGAATATAGAGCCCCAGATTCTGAGGTTGAATGGTTGGAGCAAGTATACTCACCAGCTGAAATTTCTGGGGAGGATGAGCAAGAGGAGAAGAACCTTCGAGAAGAAGAGGTGGAATTTCGAGAAGAAGAGGAAGAACCACCCAGCCATGTATTTGATGAGAATCAGGACCCTCCCTACAGCCCAGATGAGAGAGTGAGGGAGGTACCCCGATCCCCAATTGTGACAAGGAGTCGAGCAAGGTCAGCAACCCAACAAGACAAGGTCGGGTAGAGAATTTCTGGATTGAGTGGGAAATTCTTTGCTGCAGACTGCGTTTGGCCCTGGGACAGCTGATTGTAACAAGAAGTGTGTATATATACATGAAGAGAAATAGAGTAGAACCAAAACTTGATTTATTGTATATTGTATTTGTAATGTGTCGATTTTGATGATTTTAATTGAATTGAACAAAAGTATTCAAGTGAAGCTGTCATGTGACCCATATTGTACTAGATCTATCTTGTATGTTGTATGTCATTTGCAATGAGGTCCAATGAGTACAAAAGTTACCAAGTTAATGAAAATGCCAAGATGAGAAGAATATTTCGATCCCTTGATCTAGCATATCAGAGATCAATAATCGACTATCTGAAGAATCATTGTTTGGTGCCTCGAGGGAGTCACACGTGTGGTGTGTGCAACGGTAACTGCCTAGGGTGTGCAGGTTACCACATGCATTAGGGTATGCATGGGAAATCAGGAGCAAGTGAAGAAGTCACAATGAGACACCTCAGTATGTGGCTGAGAGGAAGCACAGCTGTCTGGAACTGCAGGAGCATGGCTGCCTGGCAGGGAGGAAGTGTGTCTGTCCTGAAGCATAGCTGAGTGAAGCATTGTTTGATCAAAGGTTTAAGAAATCCTCGGTGAGAATGTGTAAGCCCACAAGGACTAGTAGAAGGATCACATGGAGTTACATCTAAGATGAATTTAATGTTGAAATGTTAGAAATCCATGTTAATTTTAAGGAACTTGAACTGTTGAAGTATTTGTGTTCAATTGTGATGTGTATGGAGCCTTTTGTAATCGGCTACAATATCTAGTAATTGAGATTCATGTGAGTTGAGGTTAAGAATTTATTGTTTAGTTGTTGTTTGAAATATTCACATTCAATGGAGAGCCATTGACAGATAGTGTATTTTGTCCTCTGGATGTTTTGATTACAAATCGTATTGGTGAATATTAGAAGGATAAGATTAATTGTGTTGGTATAGTATTAAGTTGCTGTGAATAACTGGGCTGAGGAATGCAACTATTGAGTGGCAAGAAAAGGGTATCAGGGTCAGATATCCAACACTGCAAGGACACTGTACAGATGAGTTAACTAACAGAACATGAACCCATTCCAAGACTGGACACAGCTGTTTCATCAGTTGCAGGTGCTATCGGCCTATCATGTGGAGAGATCATCAATCCACAAGGAGTATGGTTCCAGAAGAATGCAGATGTCCTTATGACAGGTGACTATTGGAGGATCCTGGTAGTTATCAACATCACTGAAATCAGTCACGAACTCTCTCAACTACACAATCAGACCCAAGAAATGCAGAATGCCATCACCACTGCTTTGGAAAAAATGCCTGCACTACACATTCAAAAGCAAGCCTTCAGCAGCATCAGCGATATGCAGGATGACATCTCTGACTCTGTTCGAACCCTGATGGATCTTCTGTACCAAGGAAGGGGATGTTTTAGCATTTCAGACAGATTGTAAGAATAAAATGAATAAATCAATCTCGGAATTTGATAGTTGTAGTCTTTAGAATGCAAAGGTCCACTTGAACTCTGACTATCTTCCTTATGAAAACCTCCTTGGTAAACAACAATTTATGTACCGTAAGTCTTTGGATTTTGCACCAGCATACTATAACCATAGTATCAATAGTGAGCTTGGAACAGAGATTGATTTTAACACATTTTGTACTAAAACACCCCTGATTGTGATTGACTGTTCACATCAATCTTCTCATTTTAAATCCTCCACAGATATTAGAATAGATGTGGAATTTATGGAAGCTGTCCCTCCAAATACTTCCACTTATTGCATTTTAATCACTGATTGTATCATGGAGTACACTCCTCTTACTTCCATGGTGAAGAAAGTTCAGTAATTTCTCGATAGAGCACAAACTATATAAGTATTGCATTTTTTCAAATTTTACTCATTTGAGGTTTTAGCTTTGATTGGTTAACATCTACAATTTCTTCTGATTCTGAGAAGAAAACACGGTCTATTGGGATACAGTGTGATCTTGATGATGAGGAAGACAGCATCTACTATGACTCAAGATGTAGTACACCTATAATGTCTTCTAATTCTGAGAAGAAAACGCGGCCTATTAGGACACAGTGTGATCTTGATACCGAGGATGACTTCATCTACTATCACTCCTGATGTAGTACATCCTCACCACAGGAGGAGGAGGAGAAGAACGGAGGACAAAGGAGGAGGAGAATGGAGGACAAAGGAGGACGATGGAGGAGGAGGACAAAACAGACCTCATCATCAAACAGAAGGAAGAAACTCTCTCCTGTGAAAAATTCACAACAGTCGACATGCATTGGTTCAAGGGAAATTCTAATCAAATTATCATGAAAGAAATCGGAATCGTAGATCAGGTAAATAGCTTTTTTGTGTTGCATTTCAAGCCGCCATTTGCAAAGTTGGAATTGAATGCTAAATTGCGTAAGCAAGTGAGATGGGCAGAGAACAATTATCACAAAATATGCTGGGAAGATGGTCATTTTATTTATACAGATGAATCATTGATATCTTATCTTGAAGGATATGATAAAATCTTCACAAAAGGTACAGAGAAAGCTAAGTTTCTTAGAAGGTTACACAAAAACGTATGTTGTTTTTTTTTTCAATTCAATCCAATTCGTTTATTTCCACTTGGCATACAATACATGTACATATTTATATTTGATATTCAACAAAATAAGAATCACATTTTTACAAAAAACAGTAGAAAGAACATATTGATTGAGTGGAATTCCTCCAGTAAGACTATGCGTCTGAGATTGGGGGACAGTTCCTGCAAGCAGTATTATTCAATAAGTAGTTATAATTATGGTATTATATTTACTATAAATAACAATATGTGTAATTAAAATTACACAACTAAGATTCAGATAGCAGTAGGTGAATTATAAGTGATAAAATAATATAGTGTTGGGTGTAGCTTGATATCTAGAGTGGGAAAGCAAGAGGACCCAAAAACCAGAGGTAATTTATTGTTTTATAAGTCTCTATTATGTTTTGAAACTCTAAATACTTGAACGTAAGGTATGAGTGTATAAATGAATTTAGCATTTCGAAATAATAATGTATAAAGTTATTCCCCAATGCATTTACTCTTGCTAGGTGTAAGGTGAGTGAATTAGCCTCTCAGCTCCAATCCAGCCTATGCTGAAGAGCCATTTCATCAACGAGCTTTTAAAAATTACATTGCTGCTGCTCTCGGCCTCCCTCACAATATCTGAAACATTCCTGTAAAAAATCTGAGCTAAATAGTATGGTGATTTGAGTTCAGTTCCGTGTATCAATCTAGGTATATAATATCCATGGTTTTTCCTATGTCGTGTTTGATAATTATGTTTGATATTGATGAATAGAACTTTTGCACATACAATGAGCTGAAGATCACAAATACATTCTTTAGAAAAAAAGACATACACAAATATACCTGGACAGGGAGAGGATACAGATCTCTGATTGACTATGTGATTGTGAACAAGAAACTGTCCGGACAGGTTCAGGATACCAGAGTTTATAGAGGTAGTGATGTAGCCAGTGACCATTTCCTCGTGGTTTCCAAAATTAATTTGTGGACAAGATGGAGGAAAGCGAGTAAACCTCAAAACAAAGCGGATAACAACGTATTCAAAGTGTATCTTTTGCAAACCGAGAGTATAAGAACTTTATATCAGACAAGACTAACACAAAGGCTCTCTACAAGACTGACAGCAGCAACAATTGAAGGCGAATGGAAAAATATCAAAGACACTATCAAAGAAGTAGCCCATGAAATACTTGGCACGAAAAAAATTGTTAAAAGACGAAAAGGTTTGAAAATTTGGAACGACGAGATTTCTCAAGCTATTGCAGACAAGAAAAAAGCATACAAGGAACTCCTTCAGTCACCAACAGACCACACAAAAGAAAATTATCGGCTCAAACGTAATATAGCGAAAACAACTGTTAGGAAAGCACATGAAGATTCATGGGACAGATACATCTCAGGAATAGAAGATGACCTTCATGGCAGGCAGGAAGTTGCTTACAAATGGATGAGACACCTTAATAGTACGGTCAAAGAAATGGCTGAGATAAAAAATGTGAGCAAACATGAATGGATTGAACACTACAAAGAACTGTGGTATGACCAAGATTTGCCAGTCATGGAAAGTATTGACCAGCGGATGGATCCAGTGAGTGATGTTGATCTCATAAGCATTGATGAGTTGGAAGAAGCCCTCAATAAAACGAAAAATAGGAAGGCAACTGGGGTGGATCTGCTAAATATGGAGCTTTTAAAATATGGCGGAACATTACTGAAATTTCGACTGCTTCATCTAATCAACATGTGCTGGACATCACGTTATGTGCCTGAGGAGTGGAGAAAGGCTTTAGTAATATCTCTATTCAAGAAGGGGAGCAGAAAAGACCCGAATAATTATAGAGGTATATGCTTGTTGAGCAATGTCTATAAATTGTACAGCAGAATTCTGAACAATAGACTTCGGAAAATCTCTGATGTACTTCTACTAGAGGAGCAGGCTGGTTTCAGAAAGGGCCGATCATGTATGGACGATGTTTTCTCATTGAAACAGATCATAGCAAAAAGAGTAGAATTCAATTTAGAGACACACCTTGCATTCGTGGACTACGAAAAAGCTTTTGATAAAGTCAATCGTCAATTATTGTTAGATAAGTGATCAAACGAGGTTTCCCAATTCATTTAGTCGAAGTCATCAAGAGTTTGTACAGTGAGACAAAAATAATCCTAGACTGCTCAGGCTCCCAGTCAGAAGAAATTGTTATCAATGTTGGTTTGAGACAGGGTTGTCCTCTCTCACCAACTCTCTTCAATATTTATGCGGACGACCTTTGTAGGAAGTGGAAGCAACAAATTCACCCAGGTATACAACTAACACACAATATTGCTGTCAATTCATTATGGTTTGCAGATGATCAAGTAATATTGCAGGAATCAGAGGACAATCTGCAAAGAGCAATATATCAACTCCATCTCCTGAGCTCAGAATATAACATGAAGATTTCCTTGCACAAAACAAAAGTGATGGCGTTTCTGGGAAAGTCTCCAATACGTTCTAAAATAGTTCTCAACAACAGAATACTGGAACAGGTATCACATTTCAAATATTTGGGATGTGATATTACATACGAGAAAGACCACGACTTGAATGCAAAAATTAACAAATTCCAGTACATATGCGGAACTATTAACAGAACTCTCAAAAATAAAGCCCGTAAAGAGACGAAACTCAAATTTTATAAAGTAATGGCCGTCCCTACACTTTTGTATGGCTCTGAAACCTGGGTACCAAAGAGAAGGGAGTGGAGCAGGTTACAGGCGGCCGAAATGAGATTTTTGAGGTCAGTGAAGGGATGCACCAGAGAGGACAGGCTTTATAGTATCGATATCCGTAGAGAGCTCAATGTAATCTCCATACCTCAACAAGTTGACGGGAATCGACAACAGTGGAAAGAACACGTTGAGAGAATGGGAAACGGAAGAATCCCGAAAGCTGCCATTGCTTACAAGCCAGAAGGGAGGAGAAGTATTGGCAGACCAAGAAAAAGGTGGGAGAATGTTTGAAGGCGGAACAGGTATTAATGCCTACCCCTGTAAGAAGACGACGACGATTGATGAATAGATCTGCTTTATGTTTCCTAATATAACTGAGTAATGTTTTGATGTATAGTTGTCTGATGTTGAGAATACATTCTAGGTACATTGGAACCAACAGTTGCCTCTCTCATTAAGTTTGTATTATTTGAATAAACATCGTTGGAGCCGTTTTTGAGAAAATCGTGAAATTCTTTCCATTCTTCTTCTTCTCCTTCCTCCTTTTCATCTTCTCCTTCTTCTTCTTCATCTTCTTCTTCTTCCTATTGTTCCCCATTCTCTCTTCTTCGCAGAACTATTAATTATTATTATCTCCATTATCATTATATTATCATTATATTATCTTGAGAAAATCGCGGAATTCTTCCTATACTTCTTCTTCTTCTTCTTCTTCTTCTTCTCCTTCCTCCTTTTTGCAGAACTATCAATTATTATTATCTTTATTGGATTAAATAATTGAATCATCAACATTTTTGTAAGCGCAAGCGCATCTGACTCACAAATAAGTTAGCTCCAGTTACACAAACAGGTTTGGTTAAGACATGTTCATAAAGTGTTGTATTGTAATCGAATTTTGTAATCTTGCAGATACAAATCTCCAGCACTATATTAACAGATGAGGAAAGATGGGATCTTTCTAACTTAAAAGATTGTTTTTTTTTAATCTGAAAAGATTCAAGTGATAAATAGAATGATAGATATGTTTGCTGATTATTTCCAGTTTGCATAATGTTTCAAATGAACCAGCTTCAGTATCAAACATTGACTAAAGACATTTGACATTTACAGATTTGAAAGGAACCCCTCAGTTCGGTTGTTCCGTCAGAATAAATGTATTGGCCATAAATTGTTAATATGACTATTCATACAAGAATGCTGTAGAGTTTTCATTTATCATATTGTTAAATTGTGTACGATTCATTCATACTACTGTATATAGAAATAATTTCTTTTTTATGAAGTTTCAATTTAAAAATACAATAATTATTATTATTCTCCTTTCCATTTCTTAATTTTTCATAAATAGTCATTATACCTTCTACAAATTAATGCAAACTCATATATTTCCCACAGAATTTATTAGGAATTATATAGGTATTATAGGAATATTATTGTATTTTTGAGAAACTGTATAAATGGATTTGAAAATTCTTTTCAGAAGTGTTATAATCATTCTTAAAAAACCTTTCTCATAAACTGGAGTGTATCCATTTCACATTCTGCATCATCAATTGAATATTCATTTATTCAATCCTGCAATCACAAGTAATTGAGTATTTTTCTATTGTTGAATAGAAGGTAATTTGCTTGGAAATCTGAAATGATCTTTCCTTGCATGGAGCAACTAAACAATTTCAAACAATGTATCTGTTGATGTAGCATATTTTGCTGGATATGCGGCTGAGTAGATGCGCGTGGCCTTGAGCAAAGTCTGTGAAGTGGATGTTAGTACGAGAGGGGGTGATGTCAGTATACACCACCGTCAAAGTCAGACACATCCATCCTAGCACTGAAATTCAGTCTTGTTTTGGCGGTGGCTGCTTTTGTCGTTCTTGTGCTGAAAAGAAGTATCTTGTTTTGGCGGGGCAAGTCCGTGACTAATTTCTCTACCTGGAAAACAGTCTCTGGTTGTCGCTATCATCTCTTGTCGGCTATGCAAGTTTTTCGGGAAGAATGGCGAGGACGTAAACTGGTTTGAATTTTGGCACAGACTGTACTTTCTTGGAATTATTCTATTCATAACTTAGTGTGACTGGAGAACTAGTGTGTGTGACTATTCATTTGACAATACTCCTGTCTGACATTGTCTCTTATCTCAACCTTATTTAGTTCTATTGCTTCCTCTCTCACTCTCTCTCGCTCTCTCTCCCTCCCTTCCTCTATCTAACCATCTCTCTATCACTCCTGCGCCACTTTCTCTCTCTCACACACACACTCTCATCCTCTCTCTCTCTTCCAGTCGGGTGTTGATGAGAAGGATATTTTATATCCTTCAAAGAATCGACAATTATTTGTTGAAAAACAAATTTTGTTTAATACTTCTCTCATTCCTTTTCCCTGAGGGTTTTGTTATTATTTCATACAATGCTTCAGACACATTATCTTCTACTTATCTTGAATTTGTCTTTTCCATGCCTACATTCCTAGATTTTCTGTGCCAATTAATTATATTCATTACTATTAACTCTTGCTTGTAATATTGTGAATTCCCCATTCCACTGAGTAGGATTGTATAATATAGTTGATGTAGCATCGCACTGGAGGGTTGATAGTTGAATGTGAGAGAGGGCCGGTTGTGCAAAAAAACTAAAGCAGCAATTCTATTAAATCCTCTCTTCTTCACTTTCTCACTAGAGGTCTATATCCCTCAGAAACACACTCTTGTAAAATATACAATCCCTTACACTGAGAAAATGATTTGACTCCTTCAATTTATGTGCTCCTCACTTGATAATACCGCCCATTGTTTTCACAATAATATTTATTGATGAACGAGCGTTAGCAAGTTCTTACTTTTTGCTAAAGTTAAAAGTTGTTGTCGGTCTGTGGGTTTGTTTGTTTGAATGTACTACAATAACTTTAGAAAAAGTTGATCCATCAGCTTCAAATTTTGAACACGCACTCTTCGAACCCTTTTTACAGGTCAAGTTTATTGAACAACAAAATATTTTACTCACTTCTTCGTCCTTTCTCAGGATATAAAAATAACATTGAAAGTACTTGAGATAAAATAACTTGCTCCTGTGTGTCTGCCTGACTATTATCCTTCAGTAGCATTCGCGTAATATTTAATGATAAAAATTGTGATGGCAGTTGCTATGTCGTTGGTATTATTAATTTAACGAATTTGAATTTGGTTCTGAATCATTTACCCATACGGAGAAACCTATGAAGTTCTATGGATTCACATAGGCCTACTGCTTAATAATTATAGGAAAAGAGCTTTATGTTCATTTCCAAAGATAATTCGACAGTTGGCTCTACTGGGAATCCTATTCAAATTAAAAAAAAAAAATTGTAGGTAGCTTCAAAATTTTGGTCTGCCATATCGGTTCCGCCACATTGAATCAAACATTTTTCATGGGATTGTTTTAATACAAGATTCAAAAATAGAATTTCAAGAGATAATGAATGGTGGAAATCGCCCATCAAACCGTTCCAAAGAATATTCACATTTTAGTGTTGAAGTTTTTGGATATCTGTGATACAGGAATATTGCTCGCCTAGAAAAGGATAGATTATCCATCACATATTCTCATTATTATCGTTCCCTAGCAACCTGTGTTAAGCGTTTATATACAGTAGTCGTTGCTGAGTGAGATTTCTGTGTTAGATATATAACCGAATAATACTATATAAATACTATATAATTGTACTATCCTATACTATTGCAATTTCTGTTTATATGTTTAGATGTTTTTATGTTTATATATGTACATCTGTATGTGACCGGATCTCGAAAACGGCTCCAACGATTCTCAAGAAATTTCAAACAAAGTAGGTTTATGATTCGATTGCACTAGGTCTCAACCCTGGAATAACTCGCTGAAGGTCATAAAAAGGATAAATACGTCCTTGGAAAAACAGCTGGAAATTTTGTCGTCTGTCGATACCGTAATGGAAATGAGTGAACAAGTGCATGTGTGGGATCATTCAGCTGATCTCACGAAAAGAAAAATTCAACAAGAAAAACTTATTCTCGTTCATTTCTCTTTTTTTTTAGAAAACAGGTTTAGGCTACTTCAGAAAGTCCAAAATAGTAACTAGATTCTGTTAGTGTAGAATAGTACATAGTATATTAACAAATATTGTAGCAAAAATAGTATATCATTCTAAAATTGAATCCATAGTACCGTATATATATTTGTAATTGATAATGTGTTTGTTTTTTGGAGTGTGAATAAATTGTTATTTTGATGAGTGATAGTAGCTTAACCTGAATCTTGATTTGGACTGTAGTATAAATTTGAAAAGGGACAGTTTTGGGCATAAGCCTGTTGTGCCTCCTCATATGACTGTAAAAATAAGTGTACGACTGAGAAAATGAATATAAACTATAAATTCAATCTTTCGTTACAAATTTTCTATGCTTTCACACTCCAGAGCAAAGCTCGGTCCCCCGATATTATTCGACTAAATGAGTGACCCAAATGAAGGGATTCCAAATAAAAATAGAAAAATGAAAAATGGGAATGCGAAAAATATTATAATAATTGAAATTCCAAAAATTATCATTTAATTAAGAGACATCTATGGCATTAATAATTTTCTGAGAACATTAATAACTAGCAGTTACCCGTGCTTCGCTACGGGGAACATGACAGAAAAGGATTTTTTTATTGGACTGATATTGGTATTGGCTTCTGATGAATAAAAACTGTATGTTCTAAAAAAATTTACATATTATCTTCACTATGAGTCAAACAGGCTTTTCATTTGATAATTGAGTGAATGAGACAGCAATCGGACATCTGAGTCGGGGGGAAAAATATACAATGAATAATAATAATAATAATAATAATAATAATAATAATAATAATAATAATAATAATAATAAGAGGAGACTCAGGAGGCTCTGGTCATCTGAGTTATCTGGTAAGAATAAAGTTGAAGCCACCAACATGCTCGCTGTGCCGGTTCTCACCTACTCTTTTGGAGTGGTTAAGTGGAATCGGAATGAGCTCCAGGACCTGGACAGGGAAACCCGAAAAAGGATGCACATGGAGAGAAGTTTACATCCCCGCTCTTCTGTTGCCCGAATATACCTGCCAAGGCATGAAGGGGGCAGAGGTCTTCTTGGTTTGGAGAATCTGCACAACAGGGTGGCCTTACAGTTTGCCTGCAGCATACAAAGATGCTCTGATCCCCTTATGCAGCTGGTTCATGACCATGAAGTTGCAGGGGTTGGGGCCTTCCTATATAAGGCAGCACAGCATGCGGCAGATACCCTTGGTCTCGATTTTCGCACTGATCGGGAGGAGGAGCATGAGCCTAATCAGCTCGGGGCTAGAATAAAGACTGCTGAGTCCAGACTCCTGTTGCAGCAACATAAGGACAAGTCCTTGCATGGTGTTTTCTACAGGCATGTAGAGGAGCAAGGCTTGTCCAAGCCACTGACTTTTGCTTTTCTGAAGTCAGCAGCCCTGAAATCTGAGACTGAGGGTTTCATACTGGCATGTCAAGATGGTGTCATCAACACATTGTCATACCGCAGCAGAGTAATGCACATGGATGTTCCTGATATCAGTTGCAGGGTGTGTCATAGAGCACCAGAGACGATCATGCACATCCTGTCTTCTTGTTCTGTGCATGCAACTGCAGGCTACATCCATCGACATAATGCTGCTCTGCGAGTTCTCTATTACCATCTTAGACACTCATATGGTATCGACAAAACGCCAGTGCTGCCTTATGCCCCAGGGGAGATTGAATCTGTTGTGGGGAATGAGAGGTGCCGAATTTATTGGAATTACTCATTCTCTACCACCAGGCTTTTAAGAGCCACAAAGCCTGATGTTGTCCTCCTTGACATCACTTCGAAGACAATGTATGTCATTGAGTTTTCAGCACCAGCTGAGGGTAACATTGTCACCAAAGAGGAGGAAAAACAGACGAAATATCATGACCCACTAATGGAGCTGCGCAGGCTAAACCCAGGCTACTCTGAGAAAATGGTGGTGTTGATTGTAGGTGTACTGGGAGGCATGAGACCTTCATTTTTGGCCAACCTTAGAACGATTCCAGCCTGTGAGAGACCTGCTGCTGTGCTTGCAGGTCAGATGCAGAAGGCTGTCATTCTTGGCTCATTACGTCTACTCAGAGCAAACGATTTAATGGTAACGGACACAGTATGATTGTTTACCACATGGACATGTGGAGCACTCACTCTGGAAAAATCGCTTGTCACTCTTCCTTGGGGGTCGGAGCCCAGGGAAAGGGTGGTCAAGCAAAACCTCAAAATAATAATAATAATAATAATACATTTTATTCCCATTAATATACAAATAAGCAACCTAATTAATAAAATTTACACAATACTCAAATACAATTTATGATTTTTTCTTACAAATATAAATAAATTTCATTTTTTCGGAAATTAACCTACTCAACTATGGAAAACCCATGTTCTAGAGCAGGTGTAATAGTAATACATCAAGTTTAGAGTAGGGGTGCAAATAACCCCTGAGAAAGTGAGCTTACAAATATTGTTCGAAATTTATGTTTCCTATATTATGCCTTCCAGTTGTTTGATCCAGTTTCTAATGGCGCATTTAAATTTTCTTGAGTTTTCTATTATCTTGATGTGCACAGGAAGTAAATTGTGGTATTTTGGTGCTAGGTGGTTGAAGTAGTGTTGTTGGTATGTTGCCTTCCTAGCCACGTCCGTGATGTTCGTGATTCCTTGTGTTATGACAGTGGCTTTCAGTGTAGTCTGCAAATAATTTCTAGGGAGTAGAGTTGTCTTGCGTCCATCACACCAAACTCATTGTAGAGCTGGTCTGACGGATAACGAAGAAAGTGGCTTCTGCTTGATGATTTTGATTATTAGTTTTTGCACTTTTATAAGGGGGTCGAGGTGAACGTAGTTTGTTCCTCCCCATCCTACAATTTTATAGGTACGCAAAAACTGAACTAATAATGTGTTTGTCCATCAGTTCGCCGTGCAGCTCGCCATACAATATTTGGCTATCCATCACAAGTGGAAAACATGCGAACATGAATACAGAAGTATGGGCCATTTTTTATTTGATTAAATTCATGTTTTGAACAATTCATTGTTACGAATGACAAATTGATAGGAGCTTATAAATATTTTCTAATTCAAATGAAATAACTTCTGGAAAAATAATGATTGGATAAATACCAATATTAAATTATTGTTGACCAAGAACTCAGTACATCGACAATTCATTCAACTAATTCGGTACTGATAAAATTATAATCATTTTTTTATTGATAATCAATTTCATCAACTAATCATAAACTGACTGAAAAAAGTACTTCAATTTTCATGAATTCAATTAATATAATTATAAAAATCTAAAGTGTAGGTCATATTTTATCTAAATTCACAAAGAGTTCGATTCTTGTTGGCAAGAAATCATTGTTATTTCACTAAAAGATAGGATAAAATGAATAGTTGCCCTTCCAGGGGGAGCTTTGACAACCCACAAGACTCATTTTTCATTTACATAAATATCGAAAAAGAGCATAGGAACTTATTTTTTGTTCAGCTTGCCAAAATACCCCTCATTTCAATATTAAAATTTTCGACTGACTGTACAGTGAGTCAATCATTCTATCAAGGCTTGAATAATTTTGAAATTTTAATTAAATAAAAATGGCAGAAAATAATTATCATGTAAATATCAACACCTTTAATTAAAGACATATTAACTGCATGCGTTTTCATAATGATACAGCATTGGTAAAACTGCAGACGTTTATTTAGCAGTCTCAAAAAACTGTTCTAGCAGAAAATTTGATAATCCAAGCCACGTGTATGCCTATACATTGCATCAGGAAAACGAAGTTCAAAACTATGATTTTCCTAAACATATGTTTTTGAGATAATTTCTTTGATGCAGCTGTTTCATTCACATTCACCATTATATTATATAGAGTTTATGAAAATAAAAATATTTATTGACTACCAAAACAATACTATTATTATATTAATCATAATAATTAATTATCAAAACAATACTTTTATTATATTAGTAATAATAATATTATTAAACATATTGATCCATTATCAGAACAATATTATTGAGGTTAAGTGGAATCAGGTAGAAAGCAATAGTAGAACAGATGTTCTTTTTTGAAATTCTATCATATTATTTTGTTATTTCCAATGATTAAAACATATGTTAGAATATCACATGTCAATAAATAAACTATCCATTTCCATATGGCGTTCACCTTACCATGTTCATAACCTTACTTAATAGGATCCTTTTTCATCCTTTGAAATCCTTAGAGGCAAAATATCTAAAAATCCGTTCTTAGTGCGCGTCTAGCATGTTTGAAGAATATTTGTGCAAAGTTTCAAGTCTGTAGGACAATTAGTTTGAGCTGTAGTGTGATTTTACATAAAAATTTTCGAAAAATGCCCTCTCCTGGACCCCCCTGTGCTCCTGATCGAAATTTTTCTGCATAGATCTAATTTTTTTTCGTAGCTGAACAAAAAAGTTCCTCATGACTTTGCTGTGCAATGAGCGGTTAAAAAGTACAAAATTTTGGGGGGCCCCAGCTCCCTCAGGGGGGCAAATTTCTGAAAATCCTTTCTTAGTGGATGTTTTCAGGCTACCATAAACAATTGTGCAAAATTTCAACTTTTTAGGCTTAGTAGTTTGGGCTGTGGTGTGATTTCAGTCTGTCGGGGCTTAGCCTTTTATAAGTATAGAGATTGGCAATAATAATTAGCAATATAGCACTAATAGTTTTAATTTAAGATGACTCTCTCCTGGTTTATTGAAATCTGTGTTGGAGAATCCTCAGTGATTGTTGCATCATCTGAGAAAACCCCGTGAAAGTAAGCTCTTTTCGAAATTAACAGAATGCTCAAGTATAGAGATTTAAAAGAAAACAACCATTTCATTTAATGTTCATTGAAATAGACCTTATCAGTATTTACTCATGAATTACCGGTAGCGTATTGTTAATGTATTTTTAGAGTATTGTTGAAGATTTGAGAAGATAATATGAGCATCTTTTTGGTTTTTCTCTCAAATGATTGTAATGGACGGCTTAATTGTTTTTAGATAATTATAAAAAAATCAAATAAAATACCAAATTAGAATAGTTTTCAACTATTATAACCTAGAATTCAAGCTAATGTATTTTTTAATTTATAATGAAAAGAAAAGATATTGTCAAACAACAAATTCATTTAAAATCGAAATACCAGTTTCGGTTGTTACACCATTATCAATCTCTGGTAAACTGGTAATCTAACGTAAATGAGCCAATATGATCTGATATGAATTGTGACAATCTTTCTCCAAGCATCAAACGTTTTGGAAGTGATTGATAGCTGATTAATTTTCACAAATCTTGCTATAGTCTCTACAAGCTTCATCATACCTCAAATTACCTGATTGTCAATCGATTGAGAAAATATCAAAGATTAAAGAAATTCGATTTCCCTAAAAGTAATTTCCTAAAATCATTAGGCCTAAGCACAAACAATAATCTTCAAAACAACGGGATGAGTGTGTTGTGTATGCTCCAATCATTTTCAAATTCTTTTACAAATGAGAGCACTACAGTTATTAGCCTACTGTCAAAATACGAGAATTATAAAATAATTGCTCTCCTGTGCTTGCTGAGTCAAAATTTATAAGGTGATACAAATGAATGCCAGGCAGAAAGAAAATTTAAATTCAACGGAACAGAGAAAACAGACTGAAATAATTCCTATGTACTAGTCCTTGAGCCACAAATGGCTACCACGTGCTCTCCTAAAATTGAAAAATTGTAGACTTCTGTTATTTGTTGTAACACGTGCTCTGAACATATTGTATTGTAAGAATAAGAACGCTTGAAGAGCTAGAATAATAAGAAGAACCGTTTCTCGAAACTATTGAGAATGCATTTGAATAGCCTACCTAGCCAGTCGACAGGGGTCATTATTCTTTTCAAAATAGTTTGAAACTGAATCATTCTTTCATAGAAACTTGCTAACAGTATTCTAAACGTCGGCATAGATGAAGGATAAGTAAGTAGATTATCCATGGTATAGGGGGAATAGGTCTTAATTTTGCTGTTACTTGAAGCTGAAGCTCCACGTAGTTCCTGCCGTCCCAAGCTAGATGGCGCTGCCTGTCTTGCTTTAGCTTGCCGCTGAGAATTCAAAGTTCACACACACACTCTCCCATTCACAGCTAACATCCACTTGTCTCACAGACTTTGCTCAAGGCCATGCGCATCTACTCAGCCGCGTATCCAGCAAAATGTGCTACATCAACAGAAGCATTGTTTGAAATTGTTTAGTTGCTCCATGCAAGGAAAGATCATTTCAGATTTCCAAGCAAATTGCCTTCTATTCATCAATAGAAAATACTCAATGATTAGAACACTTCTGGAAAGAATTTTCAAATCCATTTATACAGTTTCTCAAAAATACAATAATATTCCTATAATACCTATATAATTCCTAAGAAATTCTGTGGGAAATGTATGAGTTTGCATTAATTTGTAGAAGGTATAATGACTATTTATAAAAAATTAAGAAATGGATAGGAGAATAATGATAATAATTATTGTATTTTTAAATTGAAACTTCATAAAAAAGAAATTATTTCTATATACAGTAGTATGAATGAATCGTACACAATTCAACAATATGATAAATGAAAACTCTACAGCATTCTTGTATGAATAGTCAAATTAACAATTTATGGCCAATACATTTACTCTGACGGATCAACCGAACTGAGGGGTTCCTTTCAAATCTGTGAATGTCAAATGTCTTTAGTCAATGTTTGATACTGAAGCTGGTTTATTTGAAACATTATGCAAACTGGAAATAATCAGCAAACATATCAATCATTCTATTTATCACTTGAATCTTTTCAGATTAAAAAAAAACAATCTTTTGAGTTAGAAAGATCCTATCTTTCCTCATCTGTTAATATAGTGCTGGAGATTTGTATCTGCAAGATTACAAAATTCGATTACAATACAACACTTTATGAACATGTCTTAACCAAACCTGTTTGTGTAACTGGAGCTACCTTATTTGCGAGTCAGATGCACTTGCGCTTACAAAAATGTTGATGATTCAATTATTTAATCCAATGAAGAGAATAATAATTGTTAGTTCTGCGAAAAGGAGGAAGGAGAAGAAGAAGAAGAAGAAGAAGAAGAGAAGAAGAAGAAGAAGAAGAAGAAGAAGAAGAAGAAGAAGAAGAAGAAGAAGAAGAAGAAGAAGAAGAAGAAGAAGAAGAAGAAGAAGAAGAAGAAGAAGAAGAAGAAGAAGTATAGGAAGAATTTCGCGATTTTCTCAAGATAATATAATGATAATGGATATAATAATAATTAATAGTTCTGCGAAGAAGAGAGAATGGGGAACAATAGGAAGAAGAAGAAGGAGAAGATGAAAAGGAGGAAGGAGAAGAAGAAGAAGAAGAAGAAGAATAGGAAGAATTTCACGATTTTCTCAAAAACGGCTCCAACGATGTTGATCCAATTTATACCTATATACAAATAGTCATTGATGAGCTCTATCAACTGCCACAAGTACCCCACATCTGTAAAAATTTCAAGAGCTCAACCTCATCCATGCAAAGTTTGATTTTAGATTTCCAATTAACAGGCTTCAGATACAATTTGAACGAAAAATGTTAAGTGGAAAAGTTTAACTTGGAAATCTCTACAAATTAATGTCCAGTATCATTTTCATCTTATATTGAAAATAAGCTCGAAATTGTGATTATTCAAATAATGCAAACTTAATGAGAGAGGCAACTGTTGGTTCCAATGTACCTAGAATGTGTTCTAGGTAACTTGGTTTATTCTATTAAATTAAATCATTCAGTGGAAGAGATAGCAGAATTGATCTCGTCAGCTTATTGATTTTAAGAATATAAAGGAAATTTTCATAACGACAAGGACAGATGTGCGAGTGCGCCACACCAGATTTTTCCCTATTTCAATTATAATAGATTTCATCCTATTATGGAAACACGTACCTCATAGCTAGAGCTTGTGTCTTTTCACCTTCTGTCCATGTACGAGTTTTTTTATTTGCATGTGACAGTTGCATGCAGACAAAATCCGACACCTTCTCAGGCAATATTTTTTTGACAGCTTCCATGATAATATTATTGTTAATCGCCCTTGGTTTGCTTGCAATATTTCTCAGTTTTCGTTGAAGCCGCTGGTTCAGCTTTCTCGCTGACAATAGCTTCATTTGCAATTTCTTTTTTGCAGGTGTAAGTATTTTTGATTCCCTAAATGGAGTCAACTTACGACTTTTAATACTCCTGAGAGTATTTTTCTTTATCGGGGGTTAGGAACAATGCCCTACAAGAGTTGCTTTCTGTTGTATATACGCCAGGGTCCACAGGTGGTTCTCCATAAGCTGGAATTTCAGTTGGGCCTGCAAATTCAATTGGAGCTTCTTCAACTGTTGGATCTGCAACTGAATTTGGTTCCTCTATTGCATCAAAAAATGAAAAAAATGATGGAACTGCTGAAGGTTTCAGCCTCAATTTCAATGCATTTGCGAAGCCGTCTTCCTCGAAGTGCTTTTCACAAATCACTCCATTTCTTAGAGTTTTTGCCTCAATTGGCTCCAAACTCTCATTCGCGCAGTTTTTGATGTGAAATATGTATGTAACTTGGCAACGACACCTCTCAAATGAAGTCTTTAATCCAAATCCATAGCTCTATTAGAAAATCATTGGGGCACATATGCACAAAAATTGCATTAATCAGCGTAAGAAGCCATCTGAAGGTGCAATTCTTTTAAAAATTAAAAACAATGCGAAAATATGGTTTACGATCTATCACAAATTGATTGAAACTATTTTTTCTTCATAATATTAGATTTATAGATAGATTAAAAATAGATAGATAGATAGATGACCCCTCAAGCAAAGTATCACAATCTGGGAACTTGACATAGTGGAAATGTTTATTGTCCACTTGACAAAATGGAAACTTGATGGGTACTGAAATCTTGAAGAACTGAAACAGGCCTATTACCATCTTCGATGAATTGAAAACCTATATGGAAAATGTCAAGTTAAGTAGTTCAGAAGTGATTATGCGTGATTCATGAATATTTTCTCTCCCATATATGTATAAGCCAATTCTTCTCATAATAATATTACAGATAACGGAGAAAATGCCTACTTCCTATTGGTATTTTAATTAATAATTATCTTCATCAATGTCAGAGCAGAACACCCAATAAAGTGATATTCAAAAGAAAAACTGTTTTTCGCAATTTTTTCAATTTCATAAAAAATTCCTTTTTACTCTTCAATTCTAAATTTTTCTTAGCACTACCTGAATATCAAGGATGATATTCTACAAGCAGTTATGTGGTTCAATTGGAAACTTATACTTATATACAATATATAGATAATGTTATTTCCATTCAAAGTCATAGAATTAAATTCTGGATCATAATTCTATATAGTATCCTAAAAGTAGTAATTTTGTGGAGCTTGTAACAAATTTGAAGGTTTTTAATTCATATTAATATACAGTATTTCATCATATTGACAGTCCATCTTTGGAGAGTTCACAAAGAAAAAATGTTGTCAATTTTGTTGAGTGAGCCTACAATAGTTAATATTGGATTGAATAATCCTAATTACTAGCATCTTATTACTCATAGCAATAGAAGGTTATCAATATTTTTTTTCAATAATTGATATTATTCTAAATTGAATAATGATTCTCATTACTAGCACCTTAGAGCTCAAAGAGAATAGAAAATGAAACATGTGATGGCAATAGGTTATCAATTTGATATTTTTTCCAAATAGCAATGTTAACTTAATTTGTTCATAATTAAATATTATAAACACATTTACTCATCAAGAATAGAAAACAGTTATACAACGGACGGTGACAGAAGTTGAAGAATCTCCAATCTTTCAATCAGTACGAAATAGGAAAACGCGCGCACACTGAAACACTGCTGGTTTACTCGGAGCACAGACTCTGGTCTGTGTTTTGAAAAAAATGATTCGTGCCGGCAGAAATGAAAATATGAGCGAGCAATAAAACAACAATTCATTCTCAGCGGTAGTGCTGAGAAAACATAAAGTTTCCTCACTCTCTCCCTACTCAGACACAAAAACCCTGACCAACCTCACAACGCTTAAAAACCAGTTGCTATTTCCCAAGTACACAACTTTTCCGCTACAAACACCACTAAGGCCTCTTTCACACGATAGGAGACGTGCAACTTGAACACTGAACAGTGTTCTCGTTTTTTTGTCGAAGTACATTGAGTCAAATCGTGTCTTTCACATGGTGACTCCTATCCAGGAACCTCGTTTTGTCACGTCTTTTCCCCTCGAGGCAAGCAGAGGCAAGATCTAACAACTGTGCTGACGGTTCCACAAAGTATGACTCATCACTTTTTTCTCAAAGTCTAACTTCCTTAAAAATATAGATAGAAGATTTCTGATTTCGGATTTGGATTCAGCGACCCCAAATTCTTTAAAGCGTAAGTCCCGTTTTCGAAAATATCCGAAAACAAGGAAGTTATGGCTGTTTTTAATAAAGCTTTCTATTATCATATGATTATACGGTAAAAACGAACAGGTACTGTACTATACAGTACGTAAGTACTCTAGCTATTATAATACAACTTACACTGTATTCGTGTAGGAAATTTGGTAGGTTATTTATCTTGATTTCTGAAAATACCCCAAAATAAGGGAGTAAGATAACTTTGAAAAACCAAAGTTTTCCTGCCGATTGAAGAAACATTAAAAATTAGTCTAAGACATATTATGTCTTAGAATAAAAACGTGTAACAAATATCAGATCACTATTCAAGCTATCAAGCTTTTCATAAATTTCATAAGTTTGTGTCAACGGTATATGACATAAAAGGCAAATGCTCGCGCTTGGTCCATAGTTCTACGACTGAGGAATGAGGATTTAGGTCAGCAACTAAAATCGACAAGCCATGATTGTCAATCTTACTCATGATACAAAGCTTTGTACTATGATACATGGTTTTCATTCCGTATCATTCTTTAATAAAAATAAAACAAGATTCTGGTTTCAAAAGCATCAAAGTCGCCAGGCTGGTCTGAGCTATTCATGACTTTTTTCAGTATGCATTATCAACTCAGCAGTTCTAATACACAGACATCACTACTTGGAATGCCATGACATTTTCTATCTCTCAATTCCTATTATTACCATAGATCGATTCAGATCAGCACAATGTTTATACTGTATGTTCATAATAGATTTTTCTGATTGTAAAAAGAAATAGTCAATAATTGCTGGGAATTTAAAGTGATATTCAACGATTTGAACCTGATAAATTGGATTGTTGAATGACAATTGAAATTCAGTGAATTTTACTGTACAACATTCCTTTTCCTCCTATTTTATTGGGTGATGAGTGGAGATGATTTATGATTCATATTTGGATTCATCTTTTCATAGTTCAATATTTTTTGGAAAACTAGAATTTTTAAAAATTAAAATGTTTATGTATAAACTTCTCAGGTGTTCAAAAACTTCTTAAAACCTTTGCCTGTCCCTTTGTGAGGCAGGAGTATTACCGTGCTACCAATTTTTCCTTAAACGGTTGGAATAGCATTTAACACCTATCAACCTAAGGATAGTTGTCGGCTCCAATGAAATAGATTCTTGATAAATTGTGAATGGATCTATTGCCTATGAATGAGAAATCCAGTTTTCAGAGCAAATTAACTTATAATCTTAAGATGAATTTATGCAAATACACAAAGAAAAATATATCTTAAGCCTAATTATTTCAGAGTTATTATGAACTAAAATACTTATCTAGTTTACAGTTGAAACACAGTGGCTATTGGCTTGACTACACTAATAGCTAATTATGAACAAAACAGAACGTAAAAATTTATATAAAACTCAATTTAAAACATTAATAAACGAAAATGATTTAGAGCAAAACTCCATGACAACACTTGTAGCCAGCCATTTTTCTAGAGAAGAAGGAACAGGAAAAGACATAAGTTGCAAGTCACGAAGCCAACGCCTCGTTCAGTATCGATTTTTACAGACACGTCACCAAAAAATTATAATTATAAGTTAGAATTCACATTCTACATCTGTTCTCAATAAAACTTTATTTTAAAATGTTATTTTAAATTTTTATATATATCTCGATTAAATAAACCATTTATCTAGTAATTTGTTAACCCTGCCTCGGTGACACCATGGAACAATGCAACAAACATTTACGATAATAAATTCTCCGTCAAAAAGTTTGTCTGTCTATTGATGACTCTGACATTTACTATAAAGTTTCATAGATCTCGAATTGAAGATTCGATTGAAATGTGAGAAGAAAAATGTAATATTACAAATACCCCCCTCTTGACATAAAAAAATTTTACTGTTTGAAAATTAAAGAAAAAATTTACATTGACCCTAATGAAAATTGTTGAAATTTAAATTCGAGAACAGTAACAATTTTTCTAGAAAAACATTAGATGTCATCCAAAAATATTGAAAATTATTATAAAAATTCATCAATAGCGTTTGTTATATGTTTCCAAACAATATCTCAAAATATAGAATATCAATATTACTTTTGATTTAGCTTTATAATTTAAAGAAAAATATCTCAACAGAAAGTTTAATATGTAAAGAATAGTTTTTTGAAATTGCACATAAATTTAATAGATAAAAAAATTAATTTTTATTGCATAAAAAAAATTTAGTATGTTGAATAAAAAAAAATATATTATTATTTTTTTTTTTAATGAATTGATGAATTGTTACATTTAATTTTCACATAAAATTTCAATAAATCAAAAAATGTTCATTTCTTCCACTATTGACGCGGTTGATTTTATTGATGCACATTTTGGAAAACAGTCCGTTAAGGCACTCAGTATGATTTTCAGTTAAGTGTGACTCCAATGTGATGACGTTAAGTGTTGGGCTGATCTGGATGCACGTAGTGTTGGGCTGATACTTGTAGTCGACTGATGCATATCAAACTCGATACAGGTGACATCTCAGTTAGCATTGCTTCATGTTTGTAGTAGATGGCTGCATTCCAAACTCAATACAGGTGACATCTCAGTTAGCATTGCTTCATGTTTGTAGTAGATGGCTGCATTCCAAATTCAATACAGAGTCACATAAATTTTGTATCATATTTGTAATTATACAATGTACATTTCAGGCTTGAAATGACAATGTAATTCGTTTTTTGGAAAAGAGATAGATGCTGCATAGAGGATTAATTTAGGTAAGGTTGGTTTTTTGATATTTTCAGCTTTCAAGGTTTAGAGTTCTGCATACAGGAATAATTTAGGAGAGGATTTTTTGAATCAATTCTTCCATGATACTGTGACTGTTCTTCTGAATCAAAGTTGTGAATGTGAACATGGATGGCAATTACCTCCAGGTATGCAGTAGTGTTGAAGTTTGAGATACAGAGTCAGCAATAAGCATTGGCATTGCTATTGGCGTATGCTTTGGTGTCGGCTTTGGCATCGGCGTTGATATTGGCATTGGCGCAGGCATTGGCATTGGCGCAGGCATTGGCATTAGCATTGGCGCAGATTTTGGCATTGGCGTAGCTATTGGCATTGGCGCAGGCATTGACATCAGCACAGGCATCGGCGTTGATTTTGGTGTTGGCATCAGCATTGGCGCAGGCATTGGCGTAGCCATTGGCATTGGCGCAGGCATTGACATCAACACAGGCATATTGGCATTGGCGCAGGCATTGGCATTGGCGCAGGCATCGGCATTAGCATTGGCGCAGATTTTGGCATTGGCATCAGCACAGGCGCAGGCATTGGCGTAGCTATTGGCATTGGTGCAGCATTGGCGCAGATTTTGGCATTTTGGCGTAGTTATTAGTGTTGATATTGTTGTAGGTATTAGTGTAGGCATCAGCATTGGCACAGATTTTGGCATCAGCATTAGCGCAGATATTTGCTTCGGCGCAGGCATCGGCGTAGATATTGGCGTAGTTATTGGTGTTGATATTGGTGTTGACATTGGCGTAGTTATTGGTGTAGGCCGCAGCGTAGATTTAGGCGTAGATATTGGCGTAGTTATGTCACACTAGTTTGAAAATCACCCAAATGTTCTTAACACTCTTCATGGCGTTCACTTGTTGCTGATTTCGAGATTCACATGATAACTATTTCAATGTTAATGTCTGTGTTGTACCTGTTGTCTTAAAATGCTTATAAACTAAGAAGAAAAACTTGATTAGGCTATCCATACAATCTAATACACATGAAAATTATTTTTAAGTATTTATGAAATTGAAATTTGTTAACATCTTATTATACAGTCAGCAATAATAAATTGTGAAATATGGACATATCAATGATAAATTTGAAAAAAATTCATTTTCATCTATTCACTGTTCAAATATCAAAATTTTAATCCATTCTTCAAAATAGAAATATAATTTCATAACACCCTGTATCATTATCAAAATTGTAAAAAACATCAGATCATCACAACAAAATATTTAATTTCAATACATATTTCAATAATTTCAGACAATTGGTCTTCTATTCACAATCATTTCATAATATATCTGCATTTCATTATCATTTAATATAACATTTAATTATAGCATTTATAGCAAGTTCATTCACATTTATGATTTATCATTCAGGGTTTCAAAATTATTTAGTTTAATTTTGTTCAAAAATTGTATAAAAAGCAAATTATTTAATATTGTTAATCATCGTTTGTTGGATACTATAGTTTATTTCGACTTTTCAATGTTCTAAACACAAACTACATTTCATGACAAAACTTTACTATCAATCATCAAACAAGAAATCATTCAAAACATCAATAATATTTTGCTTCAAAGGCAAACAATATTCATAGGTAATCATCATTTTGCATCTATGGCAATCAACATATTAATCATTATTTTTGCATCTATGGCAATCAACATAAGTAATCAACACAAAAAATATTATCTCATTACTGCCTCTCTAAGTCATAACCTCTGTTATTCCTTCTTTAGGCAATAATGGGTTTCCATCTCAAAAAACAATCACATACCAGCAAAATTCTAATCAACAAACCCCACTAAAATTTCTACATACACTCCAGCATCCATTTCAAACGATAATCAATCATATCAAAATTTATAGAACAAACAGTTTTAAAAATTTTGAAAAAGATATCAATCACAAAAAACTTATTTCAAATAATAATAATATAACAAAACGTTTTAAATTGAACCATTTATTTTTTTTTTAAATAATTTAAAATTTTAAAGACTGTATAATAAGTACAAACATTTCAAGATTATAATACAAAGATGATCAAGATGAAATATGGGTAAATAAGTTCCCTAAAAAATACAAAAAAGAGAAAAAGAAAACTGGGTAAATAAATTCCCTAAAACAACACACATTTCAAAATAAGTGATACATGATGGAAAAATATATCACAAGCACACAATTCTTTACACTACAATGGATAGATTTTAGAAAAGTTAAGTTTTATCAACAATTTAAAGATTAGGAAAATAAGCTACTATTTTAACTTCCAAAATTATTTCAGAAGAATACAAATTTAAATGACTATGGACAAGATTGGTTAAGATATGCATCATAGAAGAAATTTACTGAACATTACACAAAGACAGGAAAGAATCGAAAATTGAAAAGATGCCAAGAAAATAGGCTACAGGAAAGAAAAAAGATACAATTATGGACTCTTACATACGTAGTATTTACGGTCATTGCTATTCTGAATCCCGGCATGACACAGGATTCCTAATCATTGTGTGCTGGGGAATACCCTTTCATCATGTGATTCATTGTCATCATCTTGTAAGTAAGCAACTTGAAACAACCTTTGAATACTAACACATCAATGGAAACTTTGCGTTTTGTTTTCTTCAATAGCATGATTTTATTCATGGTTCATTTGTTTCAACAAAGCCATTTTGCTTGCAAAAGTTAGTCATGTTCACTTGAGAATGCATTGCATACACCTTTTCAATTCTCAGTTGAAAGTTGAACTCATCAACTTGACTCAAAGCAAGATTCATTTTGTTTACATTTTTCCTAACCTCTACAGAAACCTTTCTCATGTAATCATTCACTTTGTTCATAGTTTCCTAACCTCAATGTAGCAATATACTTTCATGATAGTTGACTTTCAGTGAAGACAACTCCCTACCTACTTCTTTATTCAATTCTACTGACTCACTATGGTTGACTTTTTCAACAACAGTAACTAGGCCTACATTGTCAGAAACTTGAATGAGTTGATCTTGTAACTTAACACTACTATCATCCTGTTTCAATTTGTTTTCATTTTCATGACTATCTTTCAATTTTTCATGTGCATCTTTCAATAGAAGGTTTATACTAACCTGCTCTAGTCTTATGCTAGCAAATTCTTGCTTCATATCATCAAACCTAGCATCAAAATTAGCATTTTGCTCATCAAACAGTTGTGTTAAGGCAGCTATTAACTCATCATCATTTTTAATATTTTTCATATTGTATGCCATTTTGCTAGTCTGCACAAATAATATATTCATTAGGACTTGATCTCTCTTGAACCGATTTCCCACTCAGCAACAAACCATTCATAACCTATCAATATCTATCCTACTAATAATTTTTATAACCAGGGATTTCATAGTGCACCATTTGGGACATATTTATTTTGTAATTCTGTCCCACCAGGGGTACCATTCGCCGTGCTACCAATTTTTCCTTAAACGGATGGAATAGCATTTAACACCTATCAACCTAAGGATAGTTGTCGGCTCCAATGAAATAGATTCTTGATAAATTGTGAATGGATCTATTGCCTATGAATGAGAAATCCAGTTTTCAGAGCAAATTAACTTATAATCTTAAGATGAATTTATGCAAATACACAAAGAAAAATATATCTTAAGCCTAATTATTTCAGAGTTATTATGAACTAAAATACTTATCTAGTTTACAGTTGAAACACAGTGGCTATTGGCTTGACTACACTAATAGCTAATTATGAACAAAACAGAACGTAAAAATTTATATAAAACTCAATTTAAAACATTAATAAACGAAAATGATTTAGAGCAAAACTCCATGACACACTTGTAGCCAGCCATTTTTCTAGAGAAGAAGGAACAGAAAAGACATAAGTTGCAAGTCACGAAGCCAACGCCTCGTTCAGTATCGATTTTTACAGACACGTCACCAAAAAATTATAACTTATAAGTTTAGAATTCACATAACTACATCTGTTCATAGTTCAATATTTTTTTGGAAAACTAGAATTTTTAAAAATTAAAAATGTTTATGTATAAACTTCTCAGGTGTTCAAAAACTTCTTAAAACCTTTGCCTGTCCCTTTGTGAGGCAGGAGTATTATTATCTTAGTATGTACTATATAATCATATGATAATGGAAAGCTATATTAAAAACAGCTATAACTCCCTTGTTTTTGGGTATTTTTGAAAATGGGACTTACGCTTTAAAGAATTTGAGGTCGCTGAATCCAAATCCGAAATCAGAAATCTTCTATCTATATTTTTAAGGGAGTTAGACTTTGAGAAAAAGTGATGAGTCATAGGTTTGAGCAAACGTCGGCATAGTTGTTGGATCTGTCGGCTTATTCGTAAGATCCCCATGTGAGCTGCAAAATATGAAATATGATCTTCCATAATATGATATTCCAGGAGCGAGGTCTCTGCCGTGTGAAACTGGCCATAGGCCATAGGCCAGTTTCACACGGCAGAGACCTCGCTCCTGGAATATCATATTACGGAAGATCATATTTCATATTTTGCAGCTCTCCTGTACTTTCACACCGCCGTTTGCTCAGAGTATCACTCATCACTTTTTTCTCAAAGTCTAACTTTCTTAAAAATATAGATAGAGTATTTCTGATTTCGGATTTGGATTCAGCAACCCCAAATTCTTTAAAGCGTAAGTCCCATTTTCAAAAATACCCGAAAACAAGGGAGTTATAGCTGTTTTTAATATATCTTTCCATTATCATATCGCACCTCGGGAGGAAGACTGTTCCAACTCAAAAAAGTCGTTTATTCAGGAGAGCAGTTTTAAAGTTTTCGTAGGTATTCAAACTTGATTTTCTGCTCTTAGAATCACTCAATTTCTCTAATTCCAACTGTTTTAGTTCACTTATCACTTCTTAAAAGTGGCCTGTATTCATGTTTTCATTCATATGGAGGGATAAATAAGTTATTAGAACTTTTTTGATTTGGGACAGTCTTGCTCCAAAAAGATCAATACTTTTCAGAATAATCTTCAAAAAGGTACACTTCTTTTACTATTGAGAAATTGCTCAAAATGGTAAGAGGTTGGAATAAATCGAAAATACAATACATTTGAAATATATATTCACAAAATATGTCAATATTTTATTGGATATGCAACAAATTCGTTATTACACAAAAATTATTTCTCAAGTATTGTGTCCTATTTGTAAAGTATTAGGTATACTGTATAGCTAAAAATTTTATATCAGTTCCTTCTTAAACACTAAAATACATTAATAAACACGATAATACTCTATACAAAACTCGATAATACTCTATAAAAAACCAACTAAACTTGTAAATCAACTTATTGTAAAAAATAGAAAACGATTTGAAAAATTAATAATTAACTTAAATAAATTTCACATTATATTTATGTATTGGATGGATCCTAATCTACAAATTGACAGTCCCTTTTTATGCATACAAATTAATAAAGTATTTATTCAATCTTTAATAACAAAATAAGAAATTGGATTCATTGAAATAAAATCGTAGCCTATACTAATTGAATACAAAAGTTTAAGGTGGAATTTTTATCATACAAAGGGACAACTAATAATTATATTTTCATTAGATCTTACAATCTACTTAGCAAATGTGACAATAATTGGAATATAAGAGAAAATAGGAGTGAACACACAAAATAAAGGATATTCTCATGAAAAAGACAAAGGCAATGATGAACAATACTTTTTGATCAATACTAAAATTGATAGAATCAATCTTCTGTATCATTGCACTCACCAACTGGTAGACATTCATAAAATTGATGATATTGCTTATTTATCACATTGGATGTGCAGAGAGATAACAAATCTCTTTTTTTGAAACTAGATATACCAGGGGGTGCTGTGTAGGCCAATCTTAGAACCATTTGAGTTACACCTCTCATTTTTTCTCTGATATTTATTATTTTATCTACGTCATCAAAATTGTTCTTGTAAAATATTTGGAATGGGGCCTCCCTATTAACATGGATTACTGAGATGTCCCTCCATTTTACTTGTTCCCCTGACATATTTTTGGAAAAATTTTTCCCTACTGTTGATTTGAGGTGTTTTATGTCCTTCACATCTTCAGTGTTGATCTCTATCACAGTGAATGGGTTTCCCTTTTTCTTGGCTGACTGGATGACAGTTATCCACTGTGCAGGGACAGATACTGGACCTGATCTTAAAACCAATTTTTTTTGTTTCTCAATCAGTGAATGAACCATGTCTCCTTCATTCTGAGTGTGACCCACAGTTAGAAATTTATGAGTTACTGATTTTACATTCAAGTTTTCAACTGCATAAATAAATGCGGCTGCAATTGCCTGATTTTTGTTTTGACCAGGACAATTGTCTGAATAGAAGATGACATCCTTCCCCTGGCAAACCTTCTCGAGAAACAATAACAGGCATGAACCGATTTCATTGCAGCCCCTCTTAGCATATGCCTCATTCCAAACATAGCAATATGCATTCGAATTTCCTATGTCATAGATGGTGAAATTTAAAGTGGAGAGGCGTCTTTTGTAATAAAAAAGTGATGCATCTCCACAAGGTGTGGGAAGGACAGCTTGCAGGTCGAAAATCGCTGTTACACATTCTTTATTTTTTGCTTTAAGAGCATCTTTCTTTTTCTCTTCCCTAGCTAACTCTTTCAATTTTATATGGGTCTCATGCATTTTTTTCAAATCATTGTCATCAGGTGAGTTCTTAAATTGCTCACACAAACAACATAAATCTTTTTTGGGGACAAAAAAACTAATGTTAAAATTTTCAATGAACACTTTTCTAAATGCTGTGTAATTACCATGAGGTAGATTTTGCCTGAGACACTCATTCTGATAGTCTCTGTGAATATCAGAGAGAGTTTTCCCACCATCTATATACTCCCTTGCTGTTTGATTCCTTAGATAGTGAGATTCCACCCGAGGTATCGAATTGATAAAATCTTTCATTCCCTGAATCAGTAAGTCATCATTCTTCTTTCGATTCTCATGCTTACCTCTACATTCAGGTTCAAGAAAGTTGTTCTTGAATTTCTTGAGGGCAGTACTAACTACAGTTTTGCTGATGTTCAATGTATTCAGGAAAAAAGTTCTACATACTTGTATTTTATTCTCATCACAAAAAAGAAAGTATGCTACATTGAATGCACGGTTACTTCCTTCCTTAGCATACCTATATTTGGGTTCTATTTTCTCTATGTTCTTTAAGATCCAATCTCTCTGACGAGTCACATCTCCCAAATCATAAAATCTATTCAAAATGAGGGCACGCTGCTCTTCACTTATTTTTGATGAACATTTTAATCTGCATTTTCTCAAATCACAAGAAGGTTTCACTGATTTAGCATCAATGCTCTTACCTCTAGAATTAACATAGGCTTGTCCCGAATTCCGTTTCAATTTTGCTGCATTCTTTTTCCATTGAGACACATTTCGAAATCGTTTCCTGACTCGTTTTGTGGATGGCTCAGTAGTGTCACTATCTGAATCAGGAATAACAATATCCTCGACCCTATCATCATTATCAACAATTAAATTATCATTATTTATAATCGAATTACTCAATATATTTCTTATACTACTTATCCTATTCCTTTTGCTGGGGGGTTCCCATGTCTCGTCATCATCTGTGTTGTCAATAATATCATCGGAAAGGAGACTTTCCTCTGAATGAGGTTCCCATGTTTTATCATCATCATTGTCATCAAACATGTCATCGGAATGAAGACTTCCCTCAGCATGAAGACTTTCCTCTTGTTCCCGTGGAGTAGTTGGCAATAAGGCTATTACATCATCAACAGTTGCTTCAATGGATGCTTGAACCGGCTCTGAAATATAAGAATAATTATTCAATAATTAAATTTCCAAATTATTATGTGCATGTTATTCCACCTGTTAATCATGATCGATAGTAAGAAGCACGAGAAATTCAAGGTCTGCTCTTTCACCTACACCACTGAATAGTGACATGAAAACATTGGAAATTAACATATGTCACTGTATAATTTCCAATGTTTTAATGTCACTATTCAGTGGTGTAGGTGAAAGAGCAGACCCTTATCTGCTCTTACTTAATTCTGCTCTCAGACCTTAATCATAACTCAATTATTCTATATACAGTTGATGATATTAACCCCAAATAAGATTAGATATCACCTACAAACAAGGTAGGCCTAGGTAGTTACCCACAAAAATGATCTAAAATCTTTCTATCCACAAACTTCTATCGCAAGATTAATTTACTCACTATAACAAACTACTATGAACACAGATTAAGAATGTTCTTACAATCTGGCAATCAGTATCCTATTATTTTTTCCAACTCAATAAGCTTGATTGAGTATTGGAAGAATGTGCAATAATAGCCAATAATACGCTCAACTTACTGGAATAATCAGAATATGTATGTCCAATCGTTCCAATTTTCACAATAATTACAGTAAAAAAATAAAACTTATTATCAAATTCAATTACCTGTTACATGCTTTGAAGTTTCTCCTTCAGCCTTTTCACTCTCATAGATATCTCCTGTTTTGTATCTTTCACCTGTAGGCGGAACATTGGATTCTTTCTCACTATCACCTGCAAAGAAATACACAACTGAAATAATTTATGCCATTTCAGTATAAAATCATTTGTACTGTAGTTGAACTCAAGATAACGTTTAATGATCAACTGAATGTGTTACAAAAATTATTAGAGAACTGAAAATGATAAACAAAAAGGCAATAGCACCAATTATGAAATATAGGTAGTGGGTAGCTTTATTGACATCCTTCACGGGACAAAGAAGTCTCAATTTGGATCAAAGGTATGAAATATTATGTAAAAAGATTAATTATCAAATAGAATTTGAGAATTCAATTCCGTTCTTCA
This sequence comes from Nilaparvata lugens, assembly GCF_014356525.2. Classification (NCBI taxonomy): domain Eukaryota; kingdom Metazoa; phylum Arthropoda; class Insecta; order Hemiptera; family Delphacidae; genus Nilaparvata; species Nilaparvata lugens. The sequence goes on along the minus strand of NC_052516.1, from coordinate 31,116,526 downwards.
AATTGATATAAGTGTTAATTGATTGACAGAAGCGCAGTGCATAGTTTATGTGCTCACAATAATTAAAAAACAAAACAAAATAATACTGTGGAAACCTACTATAAAAATTAAGAATTTGTATAAATTGATTACTTAATTAATCAAATATTAATTTGATAGGAATCAATGGTTGAAATTCGTTGGTTCAGTTTTGGATGAATAGCCTACTCTTGTTTTTAAGCAGGTCCAAACAAAACAAATTAATAGTTAAATCATTACCTATAGATATAATCAATGAGATTTAAAACAAGAATGTTTAATGTTGAATGAAGATAGTATTAAAATAGAAATAAGTACATACCTTTCATTTTCTTTAATGCTAGGTTCATTATGCGCTGACTCCTTGATGTTATTCTGGAGTTGGTATCTTTTTCATCCATATTGAAGTGAAATGAATTTCAAGTTACTTTGAATTTGATCCAAACTCAAATAATAAAACGCTCCGACAGATCTCGCCTAGTAAAATTTGCAACCAGAAATTACCATTGCATGGAATGTCTCCTATATTATTCTTGTCTCTGACGTTGGTGGCAGACACGTCTACAATAGAAACCACATGGCCCACTGTGTTTTGTGTTAACCCTTGTATATATCTATAGCATAAGTTGATGGCAGGTAAATGAAGATTGTGTATAGCAATATAAATATATAGATGGGAGAGTAGTAGAATATAGATATTATGTAGTTTACAACGTTACCACGTGGTTAGCATAAATTATGCTACAATTTTACCACGTGGTTAGCATATGAATATTATTGAAGCAATTATTTGAATGGTGATCACATAAAACCATAAACATGAAAGAGTGCATGTTTATAAAAACTAGGGCATGAAGTAGATTAGGCTATATGTATAGAGTATTCAACAAATATATGTTGTACAATGAATTATAATTTAATAATTATTATAAGCTAATTAAGTGAGTTGAATCCGAATTCATAGGCCAAGGACAAATTTTTAAATGGAACAAATTAGGTATATTTGATTGAAACATGTTGACAATGAGTATAAGAAACTGGTTAATTAATTAGTATCTTATTAATTTTATTTATTCAATTCAATTGTAATGATATACTGTATGAAATTGTGTTTTGTTCTCCATTTAATTTATATATTATTGAAGTATTTTCCATATTAGATTTATAATATTGATCACTGTATTAATCAATTTCGATGAGAATGTATTCAATTGTCAGTATCCAAACTTTGGAGTTTTAAATATTGGTAAAATGTATGATATCATTTGTCTTAATAATGGAGGGGAGCCATAGTTTAAAATTATATAACATTATAAACATTATGGTAAATTAAAATTGATATTTGAATCCAGTTTGTAAGCAGAATATTAGCTGATGAGTTTGAGTGTAGGTGGAGCTAGAGGGCAAAGGGTGATGAGGGGTGGAAAATCGTGGTGCTAGTATATAAACAGGCAGACCATGTCTTGTTAGTTAGTTGCTGTGAGTCTCTCTTAGTCTCTTGGATTTTGGACAGTGTTCAGTGTGGGAGTGTGTTTTTGGTTTCAGATTTCAATTATCCTATAGGGAATTGACTGAGCCAGGTAAAGTTTATATTTAGAATTTCAAATTCTCCTTATTTCAAATCCACACCACCCCACCCTAAAAAGCCCAAATAAGTACATCAAAATTACATAGCATCAAAGTGAACAGCAAATTTAATTATTACTTTTTTTTAAATACATATCTATAGACACAGTCTTAATGGGAGGTTGGTGATACGAAGATTCGACTATATGTGGATGGACAAGTATTCACGTATTCCGACAAGGATGGGCTGAAAGCAGGATAATTGGATGGAATCGGGAAGCTGAAGGAAATGTTTCGAGTAGTGTAACATTAAATTGATTGAACTGTGATATCCATCATTTGTAATAAATGATTGGTGACCTGTTTGTAAAGTAATAAAAGGGGGCGATCCACCAGTTCCCAGACGGGAACACTGTAATATTGTTGTTGCGTAGCATTTGATGGTAGAGCAAAAGCAGTTGGTTTTTTTTTTTTATTATAAACTAGATGATTTTTTGAATTTGAAAAAAAAAAACATTTTTTTTAGGAGTCAGATTTATTTTATTTAAAAGAAGAAATTTCTGTGAGATTTAAATGTGAATTTTAACATATTTTGGTTTTATAAAAAAATTTATCCTACAACTATTCTAATACAGAACAATTAAGGAAGGTTATGAAATTTTGAGCATTTAAATCAATTTTGAAAAATTTAAAATAAACTTTGTTGCCAATGATTTTACAAAACATTAGACAGAAATATGTTGGACAGATTATTGTGTTTTTTTATTTAAACAAGTTATATGACAGTTTAAAAGCATTATTCATTTTTAATTAATTGGAATTTCTAAAATCAAAACAATATTGAAAAATAAATTGAATGTGGAACGATACCGTTATACTGTTGATGTCCATCCTAACTTGCCATGGTCTGAATGGAGAGCCAGGGGATGTCCATCCACGGGTCAGCTCGGTCTGTCTTGGGAGGAAGGCGATGAAAAAGTCTGTGAAATTTTACAGAAAGAAAAGTGGAAACCTTTTTCCACCAGCTGGCTGGAGGGGAGACTAGAATGCTAGCCCCACTTCTACCTCTCCTCAGCGTTTTTAGTCTGTCAGCCAAAACTGTCTGATCAGCTTTTAGTTTTTGAAGTTGGAAAAAATTATTTCTCTCTTAAAGAAGGAACTGATGTTTGGGGGTATGTCAAACCTTGTGGTTCATGACAGTAGATTTGACAGACTGTATCCGGAAAATTATAGCAGGAGGACAGAACGAGGCGAACGCGAATGAAGCAGTCAACGAGGCTGAGGACGAGTGTGTGACTGGATAGGGAAGTGTTGTCTGTCACGAGTCGAGTACAAATAATTTTTCCGTAAATTCCGAAAGTCAGTTTATTAAAGTACTTGGTTATAATGTAGCTGGACTGAGAGGGAAGATGAAGGATATAAATTTCGTACAATTCGTTGAATCATATGATATATTTTGTTTATGTGAAACCTTTTTGGAACAAGCCGATAATATAATTTTTGAGAGAGTTCTTAATGAATTTGATTTATGTTTTGTTACTGCAGTAAGAACTAGTTTGTTTGGAAGGGCAAGTGGAGGTCTGGTATATGGGTACAATAAAAGTAAATTGAGGGGAAAAGCTAGTTTTAAAGTATTTGATGATTTTCAAGGTTTAGAAATTAATTTCCTTAACACAGTGCGGTTATGTTCCGTATATTTAAATTGTGCGGAAGATAGGTGGGATGGGGATTTACTGAATTTGTGGCAAAGAGTGGAGAGTTTGGATAGTAATTATAATGATGGGAATTTTTTTCTATTGGGAGATTTTAATTGTAGAGTAGGGAATAGCCAGGTAATACCAGAAGAATTATTAAATCCAGAATGTAGAATAATATGGGATCGAAGATCAAAAGATTTAGTATTGAACTGTAGAGGTAGATTGATTTTAGACTTTTGTGAAAAATATGATTCAGGATTTTTTGAGCGCCAGTTTACAGCAGAGGCTCTAAGAGGTATTGAGGCACATGTGGGCCTAGCAATAGGAGTGAGATCTTGGATGCAATTATAGGAGGGATGAGTTAAAGGTAAAGGAAAGAGGTAAAGATGGAAAAGCCCCTGGTCACGTGGCTAATTATTAAGTAGCATGGAATTAATATTAATGTATAGAATATTAGCTAGCATGTAAAGAGCATAAATAAAAAACCAAATAAAAATAATTTAATGTATTCAGGAAATAAGAGGTACCAGGCGCATGAATACCGAATAAAATTTGCATGCACCAATAGTAAAACGGCAGTTATAGGCGGCAATTGTAGGCCAATTCAAAAATATTTATATATATTTCTATAAATGTTCGGAATCTATGTTGAATTGTTATATAGTCTATGTTATCGATATGGCTCGAAAGCAAAGAAATTATTAATCATACAATCTAAGTAATATTTTGGTATTTTTTGTAAGATCTATTTGAACCTAATGGCGGAGCACTAAGATATTTAAATTTTATGCTAATTTGAAAGTCGGAAATAGGATCTGTAAAACTTGAGAAAGGAGAACCAGCACTCGCCAGCCAAATGCCACCATAAGAGGACCCCAAATATTTTAGAGCGTAGTACCTTACTAATGATTTTGTAAAAGTTAAAGTTAAATCAAATTATTAAATTTCTTAAAAGACTTCGTGATGCTATTGTGAAGCAGAAGTCATTTTCAATTTCAAATAAATTTATAACCCCTTGGAGGAGACGATTCCGGCTACCATATTCCCGGACCACATGGAGTTGGATCGACATCGGCGGCTTACAAGAAGATTTTCGACACGTGAGTGATAATTTGAATTAGTGATGGCGCCCTAGTGCTTCGAATTAATCTGATGATCAAAGCTAGCTCGCCGAAAGGGTTTTTATTATAATTAAGAAATTAATAAGAGTCATACTTGCGCAAGTAAAATTAGTATTAAAGGTATTTCATTGAAAGAAAAATATAGATCAATATTTCAGAAATTTCTATTAAATCAAAGAAGTACAAAATCTAGGCTATTAAAACATATGCATATGATATTTAATTTTTTTGCAATACAACTTGCGATAATTTATTATAGCTCTAATTCACTAGATGAATGGCTCTACCTATTCCGTCAGGTGCCGAATCTTGCACCCTGAGATAAAAATATATATTCGATACAAAGAAATCTACTAAGTACTAGAGATTTTAATATATATATATTTGGATTATTAGTGGCTAATTTATCAAGCTGATCTTAAAGCACACATTTTTAATTGAATTGTCCAAGTCGACAAGTATTAGCAAGCGCATATCGCAGCTACATGCAAAAGAATGCATATGATTTTAAGATAAAGGCACATGGTAATGATTCGTGCCATAAATCTAGAATATAAAATTTAGCCTGTGATATTTTACTGATTTCAATTATTGTTCTATTTTTATATTATATTTTTTTTTATCGCTCTTTATATATTTTTTGCCTCGATCTATTTTTTGCATTATTTGTTTAATATATGTATGAACGTTCATGGTGTGCAATTTATTTTTTATTCCTCAACACTATAGTATAAGTATCATATTTATATATATTATTTTTTATTGAATTACAAGAGTTATAGGAGAAGCCCATATCTAGGCCTATCAAGATTTTTTAAGACTGAATACTATTAGAAAACCACGACCTATTATATAATTATATCAAATCTCATGCTTTACCGACTGATGCCAAGCAGGAGGCTAATCGTTATTTAAATATAAAGAATAACGTGACATAAAGACATGCCGTACCAACGTGGGACTGATGATGAGAGCCAAGCTCATTGAATAATTATTTGAAATTAAGTCAATAACCATATTGAAAATTATAGATAACTTATACGAGTTTTGAGGAAAACTGGCGAAGGGAAATTTGTATTACTTTTTGGGGAATCAATAGCTTTAAATAAAGAGAAATTATATGTTTTAAAGAAAATTTTATATTATTAGTACTGTAAAAAAAAAAAAAAATGTTTATAGAGAGAGATTATATTTTATAAGCCTAAACTGCTATTACTTTCTAGTCAAAAATATATTATGTGTTTAAGCCGGTTGGAAAATAAGTCACAGCCTGTAAACTAGCCAAGAATAAATTAAAACAAAACATTGGGGGCGCTAGAGCATTATAAAAAACTTAAGTATAAATACCTTGTTGTATGAGTATCCAAACACTTTACACATCACTGTTTCACTGTAAGTCCCGGTTTGTGTCTCTTTTTTAAGCATTTTCGCTTATCATTTTATCACTGTTTAATTAGCATTTATCATATTTGACATAATGAATCACACTCCCGCAAACTCTGAAGTTTCATATATGTACGGCGGTTGCACAGATCCCACTTTGTCGACTCCAAGCACATCAAACCCCACCACGGTAGATGCCAATACGCCACGAGAAAGGGAACCAGGAAGCGTCGGGTCGATAGTCTTCGATCCACCAGGTCTGCAACCTCTATCATCCACTCGAATCGACGCCGCTGACACACCATTGAATCAACGGATAGTAGAGATCAACTTTGAAGGGGGCGAGGAGCAGCCTGCAGAACCCGCATCGCCGGAGGCCGAGTCACACCTGAGCAAACAAAGTATATTTTCAATCACAGAGTTAGATCCGCTTCAAAAGGTAATAATGGAACAAACTAGCAGTACTTTCAATATTATGTTACAAAAAACAATGGATAATATGATGCAGGAGATTAAAAAGAGATTGCTACAGTAAAAGAGGAAAATAAACAAACAGTGGAACAGGGCATGAAAGAGACCGCAGGCGCTATAAAATCAGTAGAACAACGGTTGGATAATATTGAAACTAAAGTAGAGAATCATAGGGAAGAATTAAAAGCAATGATAACCTACAAAAAGAAAGTCAGGATAAAGTTACGGCAGGATTATCGGAAAGGTTGGATACGGTTACATGTGAACTCAATGAAAGGATAGATAACCTAACCACACAAATCACTACACCCATTCAGGATATAACAAATAACATTAAGGCCGATTGCCACCAAGAAATCCACAAACAAATTACCGTTGCCAATCAAACCTAACAACTACAGTTGACAAAAATATTAACAGTATTAAAGAAATACAAAATAAACAGATTAATATGTCCACAAAAATGAACCAACTGCAAGGTAGCATAAATCAAAATACAGAAACCTGTAAAGCTTTAAACGGAACTCTACTAATTCAAAAATCCACTCTGACTCAATTAAATCAAGAAATAAACGCAAATAAAATTACACATAATAGTCAATGGCAGATAACACAGGAAAAAATAATAGCATTAGAAAATCATATTCAACAACGACCTCAAGGGATTCAAACAGACAACCTCAACGTACATAGTATATTACAAGGACTGGGAAAATTTGATAATACTGATCGCCATTTGCAACCTCAACCATTCATTGATCAGATAAAATTAGTACAAACTCTTGCACCTACCTCTTGGAATTTTTGGCGTCTTCGTTTGACTAATTTATTGATTGGCGAACCCCTGATGTTCTTTCGGAGTAGAGCCCATGAATTTACATCATTGGATGAGTTTGTCGCTGTCTTCCTGGAACAGTATTGGAGCAGAAGTAAACAGTTGGACGTGCTAGCGGACATTATATCATGCGATTTCAACCCTAACTTAGACGGTGCATATACCACTTTCGTCACTGCCCTACAGTTTAAAAATTCTCAATTGAGCGAGCCCATTAATGAATCGGCATTAGCAAGTATATTTTAAAGAAGCTACCGTATCAAGTTAGAATGGCACTCGCCACACAACCCATTACTGATTGTAAGCAGCTGATAAATCATTTATATGGCATACAGTCTGCAATGGCAATATCAACCACCGTTCAGACCAGAGATACGCACCAAATCTACATAACTCAAAATTTAATCAGTATAACAGCCAAAATTATGAACCGGTATCATATGATCGCTACCGATCTGCTCCTCAATTTGAACGCCGCTATGAGCACAGGCAAATTGGTAACTGGAATAATGAAAAATTTCAAAATCGTACAACCAACCACTATGCCCAGCAGAGCAATCGTAGAATCACTATGATGGCCGTGATCGATTAAACTCACATAATAATCACACACAAAACAATTACAACAGAAATTATAAACCGCCACCTCAACAAGTAAGCACAAATTATACATTAGCACATGCAATAGGATTGAATCAACAAAAAACCCAGAACCCAGCACCCAACGACCCGCCACCAGATATACAGAAAACTACAGCTAATCAACCAGGACTATATGATACCCCCGATATAACACCTACAAGCTCCAATGAAACAAACAAAGAAAATCCAGATATTTCAACATCATACACCACCTTTAGAAATGATTTACCGAAAATAGTATTAGAAGAACCGAAGCCAATACAAGACAGCCTACCACAAAAAACCGCCGCCAACATGCAATTAAAACCAGCCGCAAGCAACAACCCATTTTAAGTATTCTGTTTCCCACTGAAGAGCAACTCGCCGCCGAAGAATCACTACCGACCACCACCCTACAACAAGAACCAATCCATTACAATAATGACGAAATTCCATTACTGCCAAAAATAAACAGTTACCAGGAGGAGACCGCAACCAAGCACCCGCGCACAGAATCTATGCACCCATATCATTGTACCCCACCGAAGCGGACCAAGGACCCCAAGATGGAAGACCGAGAGGACGGCATCCAGGACTAGAGGAGCGACCATCGCAAGGCCCGGAGACGGAAGCGCCCGAGGACACCCGGCCGACATCAGGACGAGGAGGACGGACTACATGACCGAAGGAGCATGCATCGCAAGGCCCGGAGGCGAAGGAAACGGAGGAACCGCGCGCGCCGATGGAGGCCGCATGCACGGTTCAAACGCCCGAAGAGGACACCGGACCGGCACCGAGGAAGACAGGAAGCCGACAACCTGCATCCGCGGCACATACGTTTTAAAGGCTATGACCAGCTATGTGACCGGCAAAATGGACGTAATAAATGGGATAAAAACGGAGCTACAGGAACAAATATGGATTCATGTCGGGAAAACAATAAAATGGATTACTTGTGGAGATTGATGGACAGAAAGTGGTTAATAAAATCAAGAGAAATAAGAAATTATATTAAGAAAGTGGAAGTACCTGACTATTATATGATGAGAGATAATACTATTAAAAAGATGATAAATGTTTTGTTATGGTGTTTAATGTTTGTAATAATGGCTGTGATATTAATAAAATACTGTGTTGTAGATATGATGGAAAATATTGTATTGTTGGTATTGAAAGAATCTAGTATTGATAATGGAAATTTATATTATAAAAATGTTTATTGTTTGAGCCTACTAATTTATAATGAACCGAAATCAAGAGTATAAATGAAAATGAAAGGAATGATGAGTTAAGAGTGCAGGATGAATCGGAAAAGAACAGATTAAAAGAAATTATTATTAAGGAACAAGGAGTTATTTGAAAGAATACACGAGATACAAGGGCTTTAAATTTATGATGAAAAAATTATCAATAGGACAGCCTCACAATCAACAGCAGATAACCTACCAGCCTACAACAGCTACAAGCAAAAATGCAAAAGATACGGGAAAGCCACAAAATTTCTACAAACCACATCACAGAATTTGAAATAAATATGATAAGAAATCAAGGAAAACATTATTATCAAACCGATTACTAACCTTCCTTAATAAATTTAATCTTGGCATAGGACCGCATGGCAACAATCCAGTGTTTTAATTCCTTCCAGCCGTTAGAAGCCTGCAATAAGAAAAAGAATAATTTTTAAATGTGTAATTAAATTAGCTACATCCACTAAAAAAGGACACAAGCGGGGATAGTATATTTAAATTTGTAAATTACCTTTAAAGAGAAAAAATGCAGCAGTTAGGTTAATTATGAAATTCGACAGCAAATTCTGTAGAATCAGTGACCAGCTGGGCAAGGCCACCTGAATCAAATATGTAATGCCTGCAAACATATGATTATAAAAAAGTATGGTTACCCCGAAAATTGTTATTTATCATTGTTATTTATTATTGTTATTTATCATATTTATTAATGTCGTATATTTATTTATATGTTTTATATTTATTACTTTTAATTATGCCACGTTTGTTACCTGAAAGGACCTAAAGTGAATACAAGCTACCAAAAAAAACCAAAGAGCCATTAGCAAAGGAAAAGTATTGTACCTGATGTATAGATTGTACCTGGTTGGCGGCCCTGCAAGCGGCGAATTTAAAAATTACTATGTTTTAAGTGTTGTCAGGAGGAGTGCGTTTAGAAGTTTATATTTATGATATTTTATGTGTGTTGAGGAGGAGAATTTGTTATTGTATTTGATAAAGGTATAAGGAGATGCAGCAAATATGTCTGCGAACTGTGATAGAAGTATGAGAGTATAATTTATAAATAAAGTATAGTGTATATCGATGTATTGAAGGTGGGTTTTCATTAAAAACATTGTGATTCTCAATATTTTGAATTCAAACCCAGGGGCGCGTGTAAAGTATTAAATCTGGGTAGATAAAAAGCCCTAACAGAAACAGTAATAGGTCTGAAAATAAAGTAACTGGCTAATATCGCCAAATAGATAATAACTAAGATTAGATAGCATCAGCTTGTTCTGGCTAAATGGTACAAAAACCTAAAAAGGATTTGAAGGAATTTTATTGCTCATAAATAGATTATTATATAAAATATTTGAAGATTGAGGTTATGTACATGTATTCACGGATCGGTGACCTAGAGATCGATCAAACCGAGAAACGTAGAATCTGACCAAAACCCCTTGGCAGAGCTTTATTGCAATCAGATGGTGTGCAATGTGAAAAAACACCTGATCACGTGGCTAATTATTAGGTAGCATGGAATTAATATTAATGTATAGAATATTAGCTAGCATGTAAAGAGCATAAATAAAAACCAAATAAAAATAATTTAATGTATTCAGGAAATAAGAGGTACCAGGCGCATGAATACCAAATAAAATTTGCATGCACCAATAGTAAAACGGCAGTTAATAGGCGGCAATTGTAGGCCAATTCAAAAATATTTATATATATTTCTATAAATGTTCGGAATCTATGTTGAATTGTTATATAGTCTATGTTATCGATATGGCTCGAAAGCAAAGAAATTATTAATCATACAATCTAAGTAATATTTTGGTATTTTTTGTAAGATCTATTTGAACCTAAATGGCGGAGGACTAAGATATTTAAATTTTATGCTAATTTGAAAGTCGGAAATAGGATCTGTAAAACTTGAGAAAGGAGAACCAGCACTCGCCAGCCAAATGCCACCATAAGAGGACCCCAAATATTTTAGAGCGTAGTACCTTACTAATGATTTTGTAAAAGTTAAAGTTAAATCAAATTATTAAATTTCTTAAAAGACTTCGTGATGCTATTGTGAAGCAGAAGTCATTTTCATTTTTTAAATAAATTTATAACCCCTTGGAGGAGACGATTCCGGCTACCATATTCCCGACCACATGGAGTTGGATCGACATCGGCGGCTTACAAGAAGATTTTCGACACGTGAGTGATAAATTTGAATTAGTGATGGGCGCCCTAGTGCTTCGAATTAATCTGATGATCAAAGCTAGCTCGCCGAAAGGGTTTTTATTATAAATTAAGAAATTAATAAGAGTAATACTTGCGCAAGTAAAATTAGTATTAAAGGTATTTCATTGAAAGAAAAATATAGATCAATATTTCAGAAATTTCTATTAAATCAAAGAAGTACAAAATCTAGGCTATTAAAACATATGCATATGATATTTAATTTTTTGCAATACAATTTGCGATAATTTATTATAGCTCTAATTCACTAGATGAATGGCTCTACCTATTCCGTCAGGTGCCGAATCTTGCACCCTGAGATAAAAATATATATTCGATACAAAGAAATCTACTAAGTACTAGAGATTTTAATATATATATATTTGGATTATTAGTGGCTAATTTATCAAGCTGATCTTAAGCACACACTTTTAATTGAATTGTCTAAGTCGACAAGTATTAGCAAGCGCATATCGCAACTACATGCAAAAGAATGCATATGATTTTAAGATAAAGGCACATGGTAATGCTTCGTGCCATAAATCTAGAGTATAAAATTTAGCCTGTGATATTTTACTGATTTCAATTATTGTTCTATTTTTATATTATATTTTTTTTTTATCGCTCTTTATATATTTTTTGCCTCGATCTATTTTTTTGCATTATTTGTTTAATATATGTATGAACGTTCATGGTGTGCAATTTATTTTTTATTCCTCAACACTATAGTATAAGTATCATATTTATATATATTTATTTTTTATTGAATTACAAGAGTTATAGGAGAAGCCCATATCTAGGCCTAGAAAGATTTATGAGACTGAATACTATTAGAAAACCACGACCTAATTGTATAATTATATCAAATCTCATGCTTTACCGACTGATGCCAAGCAGGAGGCTAATCGTTATTTAAATATAAAGAATAACGTGACAAGCTTAAGGGGGGGGAATCTGGTTGGATGATTTAAACGTAAAGGTTCTGCTGTATGCGGATGATTCAGTTTTATTAGCATCTACACCAAAGGCTTTGCAGAGAATGGTTGATGATATCCAGTGCTATTGTGAAAGGTGGGGTCTGGTGATAAATAGAGGAAAGTCTAAAATAGTTGTGTTTACGAAGGGAGGACGCTTGGCGGAGCATGAGAAATGGTATCTAGGTGGTGAGGAGATAGAAGTGGTGAACAGGTACAAATTTTTGGGCGTTACCCTAACATCAAGATTATCATTTGCCGAACATATTAGAGAGCGAACGTCACTAGCAAAATTTGGAATAAATGGTGTCTGGCGAGACTTCATTGCTAACAATAACATAGATATGAAGGTGAAGTGGAAAGTTTATGGAGCAGTAGTAAGAACAGTGGCAACATATGGAGCACAGGTCTGGGGTTGTAAAAACTATGATGTTCTAGAAACCTTGCCAAGATATTTTGCTAAAAAAACTTTTTATGTTACCGCAATCGACTCCCAATTACATAGTTCACTTAGAACTGGATATTGAACCAATTTTCTCATTTATAATAAAGTTACACGTGGAATTTATTTTTAGAATAGTTATGAAACTGCCCCGAGGAAGGCTGCCTAGAGTATTAGCAGAGAAAGTATCAATAAGTAAGATTTCATGGTACAAGGAATGGAGGAGATGGGATGATGAATTTGGGTGTGATCTAGTAAGATGTTTGAATGAAAAGAGTGAATGGAGGAATGAATTTAGTTATTTGTGTGAGAAAATGAAAGAGAAAATGAGAGCTGAGTGGGTACGAAGGATGAATGAAGTCCAGTTTCACGGTTTGTATAAACGGTTAGAGCGGCAGAACGATAGTAGATCTTATCTTGAAGGTCATTTTGATAGGAGGAAGATAAGTTTATTAGTTAAGGCTAGGGGGTGTCTTTTCCACCTAAATTTTTCGCACGGCAGAGAAGAAACACAATGGCGATGCTCATTATGTAACAGGGGCGAGATAGAGGATATGCTTCACTTTATGGGGGCTTGCCCGATGTTAGGGGGTGTTCGTTGAGTATACTTAGGTAAATATGTACTCACTGAGGCAGAAGTAGTTGAGTGGCTAAGTGGGAAAGATTGGGGAAAATTGACGAGTTTCTTGAAATTGGCTCTTAAATTCAGAAAAGATTTAATAGAAGAATTCAACTATTAAAACCGACTCCTGGCAGACAGCCTTACAGGTTATGCCATAATAATGTCTTGTTTTTTCTTTTATATTAAAGGTGTTTTATTCAGTTCTTGCTATTTCTTTATATGAATTTCATTTTTTGTAATATGTTTGAATCATCAATAAAGTCATTTTTACTACTTACTACTACAAGACACAGTCTTAATTTCTCGAAGCTTATAATTGAAATTTTCTTCACAAAACAACACAAATAATAGTTTATTAGAGCAAGGCTCCCCTAATCATATTTATCCTTTAAAATTTATTAATTAGTTCATTTTTGAATGTAATCGTATTTTTAACTAGAGGTGTTCAATATTTTGATTTTATAACTTACTTTTCAAGTAACCTGATAAAAATAATAAGAACTGTTTGTTAAATTTGTTGTATAAAATTAAACTTGAACTGTAGTACTCTCAAAAACTCAATACTCTTGTTTTTTTTTAATCATTACTATACTTAAATCAATTTTATAAATTCTCTTAAATTTGAAGTTCATTAATAAATTCATGATTAACCTTTGTTTTGCCTTTCACTTCATACATTCCCTTACACATGACCCTGATCCATCTCTTTTTATCTTTTTCTTCTATACTATTATTAGTTCAGTGAGTGAAATATAAGTATCCACACAGTGAGTGAAGTTTTAGTACAGTGTATTTTATCAACCCAAAGTGATTGATTGGCACCGGGCAAAATTCCGTATGGAGTGAGGGAGCTCGAAACCCTCTCTAAACAAAAAACGACAGTAGGGAAGAGTTCAAAATGTCGCCGCAACTAGGGGCCAGATTCTAAGTTAATCTGCTGAAGTGTATCAAGTGAAAGTGCATGATAGTGAATTGGTATATATAATCACCTCCATTTGTGTGAAATTCTTATTGAGTGTGCTACAGAAGTGTGATAATTATTATTATTAGTATTGCCAGGTAGGAAAGTTATTCGTTTAAATTCTTCAAATTCTAAGTGTTTAACCCATTCACTTGATTATTTTGTATATCAATTTTTGAATTCGTATTTGGTGCGCTCAACTATATGTAGATTTTTATATTGGTTATAGGAAAGTTGATATTATTTATTCTCATTCAATATTACTTTGGGGGTAGCTTTATTTCAAAAGAGTGTTATTTGGGTTTAATCAATCATTCAGTATGTTATTTTTGTGAATATAAGTCTGGGTTATATTAGTAGAATTGGGTATAGAAATAGAGAACAGGAAGCCCTGAGTATAGTATAATTTGTATCTTTTGTATATTTATCCAGTCAAGCATCATAGAGAGTTGAACTTTAATTATTTATTTGTGGGTGTAGTTCATTAAACATTATTTAATTCTTCTGTATGTTTATTATTTGGGTCATGTATGCGCTTCGTGATAGGTAGGATTAGTAATAGGTTCGAAGTATAGGTTACCTATGTCAGGATATTTTCTTAGAAATAGGGTTGTGAACACACTTCAATCAGACACAATGGCAACAAATGAGAGCACCACAACAAATTTCGAAAGCAGTGAGGGAAGCACAGACAACACCATTGAGACCAGTGAAAGTCAGCAGCAATATTCACCGGAGATGTTACCAAATTCTGACGTATTGAATCAACCTGGTGACTCTCACGACGACCAAGAACAAATTCCAAGTGAAAAAAGCTGTAAAGTAGGACTATCAGGGGAAGAAATGGACAAGATTTTCAACTTATTAACAAGTATGAGGGAAAATATGGGTGCTAGTTTCGAAGAAAGGCAGACAAGTATGAGCAAGCAATGCGAAGAAAACAGTAAGAAATTGGAAGAGAATAAGAAAGAAATAAACGAGAAGTTAGAAAAGTTGAGTAGCAATGTAGAACAGCTGGAAAGAAGATTTGAGAAGAAAATGGAGGAAAAAACTAAAGAGATTTGTGGTGAGATAGCAATAAAAATAACAGCAGTTGAGAAAAACATCGAGAGAATAGATAAGAGACTTTCAATAGAGATCGCATCGGTGAGGAAGGAGCTATCAGAGAAATCAGGTGGAATGGATAATGCAGCCTTTTAATGTGGGATTCGAGAAGGCCAGGACACAACCGATTATCGTCAACACCAGCTGTAGGGGATTGGATGAATTCCAAAAATTCGAGAAATATCTGGAGAATCCTATGCAATTTTTGATTAAGTTGAAAGAGTATTTGCGGCGTAGTGGGAAAATTAACTGGAGTGAGCAATCAAGCATCATTGAAAAGTCATTTGATGGTCAACACTCAGCATGGTGGATGATTATTCAGGCTAACATTGACTCTCTAGAACAATTTGAGGAGCGTTTCACTAATAAATTCTGGAGCCCACTCATTCAAGATTCAGTGCGAGAGAGATTGAGAACTGGAAAATTTATTAGAGGGAGGAAGTTAAACGCAAGTGAGTACTTCATAAAGCAGATGCTCATCGCAAGGAATTTGACACCGGCACTCTCGGATGAAGAAATTATAATGAAACTAGTCAAACATTATGGAACTGGACTAAAAACAGCTAGATCCAATAGGAATTTTAAGACAGTGCCCGAGATGGGAAAACTATTGGAAGTATGGAGCTTACAAAAAATCAATGTTGAGAAGAATGGATTAAGGGAGAAGCGAGAACAAAAAGAGAAGAATGTATGGGTACAAAGAGAAGAGGAAAAAGTCTGCAAATGAAAAGAAGAGAGCAGGAGATTGGTAATGGACAGCAGCGTCGGGACAACAATCTGACTTTCAACGGTGATAACGGAAGAGAGGATTCATGCGAGATGGAAAATGGAATAGCGACCAGAATGCTAATTGGCAGAACACCAATTCGTCACCAAATGTGAATTGGAGGAGGAGAGACGTGAATCAGCCACGCAGGAGGACAGAATGACTACCAAGGAAGAGGGTCATTTCCAGATGATAACTGGAGGAGAGGTGAAGAAAAATGTGGAAGATAATTATCAACTAATTACTACCTGGAATGATTTTGGACTGTGGAACTGTAAATAGACTGCATAGTGTAAATAAATAGCATTAGAGGTATCAAGATAGTATTGAAGAAATCATAATAGACAAATTAGGAAATAGACAGTTGTCTGTGAAAAATAAAGGGGAAGGACAAAAATGACTAACAGGAAGGACAGAATGAAAGTGTAAGGGCTAGAGTAGAAAGAGAAAGTGGGCAACATTTGCGAGATGAGCGAGCAACATGAGGAGTGAGGTGGAGAATATATTGTTCACAGAGGAAACAAGCCAGTAAGCATTGTGCGGAATTCACACAAGGGGTGGATTGAGTAGCCTTATTGTGGGAAGGATGCACCATGCTGGAAAACTCAACTGTAAATATTTATAGCTTATAGTATTAATTGTACAGTACAGTATGATGAGGAAAGATAGGAACAAAGCAGACGGGAGAAAATGGACCAGCGGACTTGGTTGACATTATCAGCTTATGAGAGTCACTAGGGTTACGGCCAGTCAGAATTCCACATAACATGCAGCATCCAATGATCCAGTTGTACAGCGATGAAGAACTACAGTAATCATCAAACTTCTAGACCCTTCATATTATGAGCTCATGTTGTGTTGTCTGAAGTGTGAGAACATTAATTTCATCACGTAGTTTACTCTTAATAACCATCCTTTTAGTGTTAACGTCGCAAAGACTGAACTCATGTTTCATTTAGTATTTGCTCTTGAGAGGGGGGTTTTGAGCCACAAATGGCGACCACGTGCTCTCCTAAAATTGGAAAATTGTAGACTTCTGTTATTTTTTGTAACACGTGCTCTGAACATATTGTATTGTAAGATTGAAATTTATCTAGCCATTGGTCATGTAATCTATCTATACACAGTCATATATCGCTATTAAGTTCATTATAATTATTAGGATGAGTGTAGATTAGGCAAGTAGCCTACCTATGTGGTGACATGAATTTTTTTTTCAAACATCTTTATTGCCAATAAAAACATTGAAAATAATTTTCAAAATAATTATTATTTAGGCTAAATAGATATTTTTGAAATAAATTGATGTTGCTTTCCATGACAAAACACTATATTCTAGACAATAACTATGTTGTTGTTCAGACACTGTGTTACTTGTAAATATTTGAGGAAACACTTACTTTTCTTGGATTGTTGAGGAATGCATTTCACTCCTGAGGAAGAGCTTCATCAGGCTCATATTTTGCTCCTCGGGAGTAAAATGAATTCCTCAATACTCCAAGAAGAGTGAGTGTGTTTTTCAAATTTATACGATGATTCAGTGACTGAACCACAACAAACCTAGACATTTTTGTCACACATTTCAATTTATATGTGCTAGCATACCCCTGGAATGTGTCTGCCTAGAATAATAAACTTTCATTTCCAGCACTGATAAATTAAAGATGCCTTATTTTATTACTATCAATAATTCATTCAGGCTATGTTATGAGGCTTTTAGGTTATGTGCCTAGGCTTTGAATGAGTTTATCATTTGAATAAATATAGTCTAAGTATCTAAGCCTATAATAAAAGTATTCTTCCATTATACAGAGAATCAATAAAAACAAAATCACTTGACTTACCTGAAACTCGATTTTTCACAAAACAACAGACCAAAAAAACCGTTACAATCCAAATGTTGCATTGATGACTCCATCAAAGTATACATACAGTATGGAAACTTGGCTATAAAATAATAGTACCCTGACGCTAAAATCCGCCATCTTGTTAGGAAGAGTTGCTAAGAGTATTGTGATAGTATTGATGGTAGGTTCGGATCACTTCAATGATCCGGATCAATTGATCTCGTTCTCTGCCACGAGCCAATCAGAAGACCAGGATTGGAACTTCCCACGGTCACGTGACATGTTTAGTATTGGCATCAGTAAAAAGCATTGGTTAGATAGGCATTTGATTACAAGTTTCCATTCTGTACCTATTCTGTGACTCCATTGATCAACAACTGCCTTTTGCATCATCAATAAACCTACTATGAAAATATCAATATATCATCAATATTTGATTATTTATAATTATATATTTTCAAACTTGTTGGGGAATGCATTATTCAAATTACATATTATTTTAAATTAATGGAAGTGGAATACAGTCCTAATTTCCACATTTTTTGATGCAATAAAACCAGTTTGCCCCAGAAAAAAGTTAGAATTTGTTTGTTTGATATATCGATTGTTGGAACTTTGATACATTCATCTTATAGTATGATTATATTTATATTTTGATTCAATACCATATTGGGCTTATGGATGATGGGAATTTTTAAATTAATGATATTGACAATATTATTGAAAAATTTGATATTTCCGTTGCAAGTCAATGATTTTCATGGGAGGACATTTGTGCTTGACACTGGAATAATGTTGGAATTGATAAAATAGTAGAAGAAGTTATTATTTGAATTGAAATCATTCATAGTTCAAGTGTGTATAGTTCAGATACTGCATGATTTTCCCCATAAACTGTGGTTTAATTTGAAAAAGTGGTGTAAATTTTCTAATTTTGGATAGAATCATTTGAAATTCTAGGATAAGATTGACAATATGAACAGAAACGTTCATGATTTTTTCAGAATGTTCCATGATCAAATACTATTTGAAAAAAAAATTAAACATCAGTAGCACGTAACTGCATAGCTGACCGGATTTTCGCATAGAACAAAATGTACCGGAAATTCACTTCTACACCTGAATATGTCATAAAGTATACATTGTTTCAATAAAATTGAAAATCTGCCAAAATTATTAAGTTTTCAACTGAATTTAAAATTACCACAAAATGTCTATATATTGTTAAAGGTGCATTGTAGACGATTTTTGCAATTAATCAACAGGAAGCTTGAAGTGAGACTTTTTTGGGAAACTCAAAAAAATTTCCATCAAAAGTTTAATTGGTGTTAAAATTTTTTATCTTGATAATGGTGTGTTGTAAACAATTTTGCAACAGATAGTAAAGGGTTGAAGTTCGATTTTACATCCAAACTGTTGGTCAGAAAGCCTAAATTGAGAGTTGAAAAAATGTTATATTTTCACTTTTTATTCATGTGAAAAACGTGTGTTAACATGGGTAATAATCATCCTGAGAGCTCAGAAACCGGTCCTCATTGATATCAATGAAGATTTAATATAATCAATAGATGCACATTGACTGTATTTACCATGATGTCTATTTGTTTGTATTTACTTCTAATAGTACCCATTTACTTTTATTGGTATCAACAAAAGTTCTGTGATAACAATGGATCATTGACTGTATTTACCATCATTCCCATTGATATCCATGAGCACCTATTGATATCACTGAGCGTACAGTGATATCAATAGAAGTTCATTGACTGTATTTACTGTGATGTTTATTTATATCCATGAACTCCTATTGATTTCCATGAACATGTATTGATATCCATGAGCATATATTGATATCAATACAGTTTTTCTATTGATTTCCATGGATCTCTTTCACTAGGGTTGCCATTTCACATGCATTATTTTAACGAAGGCTTGGCTGAAAGATGAGAGCGATTTGATGGAGATTCCTGGCAACAATTCATTCAGGTCATATAAGAATATTAATCAAAGCAATGGAGTTGTTGTTTACATAGACAATGAGATAACTGCTTCATGTCATGGGATTCAATTGGCGAATATTGCTACATGTCTCTCCCTCACTTTTGATTGGGTTGGTGTTCTTCTTGAACTGCTTGCAATATATTGTAGCCCCAACTCAAGTCTTGACATTTCTATTGAATCCATTGAATCTCACTTTAACCAACCTCTATTTTCATACGAGAACTCTTCCCCATCCACAGACATATAGTCTTCTTGGGGGAATTCCACGCCATCTATATACAAGCATTAACGTGATAATGTATCATTTTCTATTCCAATTGATGCATTCTTTTTATAATTAAATTTATGAAATTTCACATTTTCTCTTGTAATGCAATGTGGAAAATAAATTGATTTGATTCGATTTGATTTGATTTGATTAATAACACCATTATTATTGGAGCTATCAAAAAATGTCAAGAGACTTTTCTTATTCTGTGTTCAAGATACATAATATCCATATATTTACTAATGATATTTTCAAAAAAAAAAATTATTCAAAGGGAATTTTTCCAGTCTCACAATGTTTTATTGTCAGTTTTTATAGTCAGTTTTTCTCAATTATGTTGTTAATTAAGATGGATATTGAAAAATTATAGGAGTCTTTCCTTATTCTTCTCATCAAAATAAATTAATTGAAAGAGAAAATAATTTTTTTTATTCTTTTCAATTAGAAAATTTTTTTATAATTTCCAAATATTCTACCAATTAACACCATTCTTATAAGAGTTATCAAAAAATTCCAAGGAACTTTTCTTCTTCTGCGGTCAGAATACATAATATCCATATTCCTTTTGAAGATATTTCCAAAAAAAAATTATTCAGATGAAATTTTTTCAGTCTTACAATGTGAGTCAGTTTTTTGCTATATCTCGTTAATTAAGATAGATATCTAAAAATGTCAAGAAACATTTTTTCTTATTCTTCCATCAAAATACATTGATTATGTTGGAAAATAATCTTTTTTAATCGAAAATGATTTTTTATAATTCCCAAATATTTATCAATAAACACCATTATTATTATCATAGTTATCAAGAAATGTCGGAGGACATTTCTTATTCTTCCCATCAAAATACATCAATTATGATGGGGAATAATTTTTTTAATTTTTCTTAATTAAAAATAATTTCCAAATATTTTACCCATTAACACCCTTCTTATTAGAGTTATCAAAAAATGTCAAAAGACTTTTCTTGCTCTGTGGTCAAGATATATGATTCCTATATATTTGATAGGGTATTTTCAGGTATTTTTGTAAATTTTGGGAATTTCTGGGGCTGTTGGTTGGGGTGGTGGGGTGAGGTTGTACGTGTGGGTGGTGAGTGTGAGTGTGGAAGGGCCCTTTGTAAACAAGGTTTGGGTGGTCCAGCTTAGGTTTGGTGACCTTGAATGGTGGAAACAAGGTCAAGGTTGTCCCAAAATGCCCCTTTTCTCTCCACTTAAGTATCTTATATTATTTTTCTGGTTTTTGAACTTGGATTTCTTCTGTATGTTTAACCCTGCATTTTAAGTGTGAGAATCAAACCTGTATTGCTTGAACTTGCTAACTTGTTGCTTAGTTGTCAAAATTAGAGCAATTTTCTTGCATTTTTCAAATGCAGTTCCAATTTCATGTCGAAAATGCCATTGTATTTGAAAACTGTAGGAGCATCAACCTTTTTGCAGCTTTGGCTTTTCCACTGGAAGTTAAGCAGCTCAACACTCGTGGAGGGGGAATAATTTTCAGTTAGAGGGCCATAGTTCAAATGTAGATGTAATTGGAAAAACATCATGTAATGGTGTGCAAGCCTCGGTCCTCTGAATAAGAAATGGTCTTTCATTTCCATTTCCATAGGAAATGGTCCCATTCAGAGGACCAAGGCTTGCACACCATTACATGATGTTTTTCCGATTACATCTCAATTAGAACTGCGGCCCTCTCACTGAAAATTATCCCCCCTCCACGAGCATTGAGCATAACTTCCAGTGGAGAATCCAAATTGTTAAGTTTTGAGCAATTTTTATCTAGTTGAATAGGAAACCAAATTTTATAGAGTTAGTAGTAGTAGAATCAGGAAAATTTGTGTGTGTGTGAGTTCAAGTATACTAAGTTTTATTGAAGTGTATGTGAGTGTTTCTGAAGAGTCCAAGTTTGAATATTGTTGAAATGGTGAGTGTCGAGCTTTTGTTGTTTCTCTTATCAAGCTCAAAATTTGATTTCATAGAATGACCGAGGTCCAAATTAAAATGCAGCAAGTTAGCAGGTTAGTAGGAGTAAAATGAGAGTACTGGAGAAAAGCTGTCCCAAAGCTTGCTCAAAGCTGGCTGCCCCAAATCTGATTCTTGGTTCTAACCTTGCCCTATCCAATGTAATCTGAACTAACTCAACCTAGCCATACCCCCAATCTCACAATAAACCCCAAATGAAGATTCCTATTCCCACTTTTCTGGAAAAAACTAGATCCAGTTTTTTTTTTATTTCTTGAATAACTAAAAAACCGTTAATTTTACAAAAAAAATTACAAGAATAACTTTTTCCAGTGAATCTAATTAAGAATCCATTGACACTCCATTTTTTAAGATTGAACAGAAAATGAGGATCAGTCCCACTCTTATTTAAAAAGTAGATCCAATTTCTTGAACAATCAATTTTACAAGAATAACTTTTTACAGTAAATCTAATAACAAATCCATTTGTTAAAATTGAACAGGAAATAAGGATCAGTCCCACTTTTATGGAAAAAGTAGATCCAGCTTTTTTCTATCTCTTGAATAACTAAGAAACCCTCAATTTTATCAAAAAGCTACAAGAATAATTTTTTTTAGTAAATTCATTTGTCAAGGGATTGGTCACCTTCTCTAACCTAACTTATCTTTTCCTGAAACTGAGCAACAAGCACACAGAATCTCTAATGATATTTTTATGTTGAGACTAAGCACAGCACCCTTCCTTAAGGGTGTTGAGGAACACCAACCTCAGCACTAAACCCCCTCCCCCATCACAGGGAGGGTGGTTGACCCTCTGACTTCAACCAGCTGAGTTTGAACTATTTGAAAACTCACCTTCCCTCAGGTTGTATTGAGAAGAAAAAAATATATAATAAAAATGTATAAGAAAGAAATCAAGTCAGATATATTACTTGTTGATTAGAGTGTACATCTTGATGAGAGTATTACCAAATATGAGTATAGTACTCACACACCATATATTCAACAGACATTCTATTACAATGATGAAATTCAAATTAGTTACAAATTCAAATTAGAAACAAGAAGATATTTATGAACTTCCAAGTGGAAGTTTTCTTATAATTGAAGGTGAAATCAAAGTGAAAGATGAGGATGATGTAGAAACCAAAGACTATTTGCTTATCAATAATGGAGTTGCATACCTATTTGATGTGATTACATATGAATTGGGAGGGGTT
Organism: Nilaparvata lugens; assembly: GCF_014356525.2. Classification (NCBI taxonomy): domain Eukaryota; kingdom Metazoa; phylum Arthropoda; class Insecta; order Hemiptera; family Delphacidae; genus Nilaparvata; species Nilaparvata lugens. The sequence goes on along the minus strand of NC_052516.1, from coordinate 31,093,181 downwards.
GAGGTTGATTGCACATGTAATGTGGGATTGACAACAACCATGAAAAACTATGTACATCAATCAAAACTCAATGAAAAAATTATGGAGAATGCAGGATGGAAGTTGAATGGATGGAAAGTTGAGATGAATTCTGCTTTTGCATTCTTTTGGATATGTGGTTAGGTAAAATGGAAGATTATAGAAAAGTTCTATCAAATGTTCTTCAGGGAATTGTTCTATTAAGATCATCATCAGACTTGGATTGTATTGAATCAGAGACTGCAAAATCAGTGAAAATTGATATTACAAAACAACAATGGAAAGTAACCTACATACATGCTCCTGACACTGTTTGTCTTGATTTGCTGAGTTTAACATAATATAGTGATATACCAATTAGCATTCTATTCAGGTCATGGGAATCGCATGAATTTCCACAATTACCTGAAACTACCAATCTTCAATGGACAGTTAAGACAACTTCGAACATATTAAAACCCAGATTCATTATTCTTGGATTTCAAAAGAATAGGAAAAATGTTATAACTGCCAACAGGTCACATTTTGATTTCTGTAATCTGGACAATGTCAATCTCTATTTAAATGCTCAATCATTCCCCTATGAAAATATTGCTGGTAATAAACATTTATTATATCACATGTTCTCTGAATTCCAAAATGAATACTATCCTTATAACAGCAGTACATCAATTGAGTATAAAACATTTGATTAATATGCACCATTGGTTGTTATAGACTGTAGTAAGCAAAATGAACTATTGTAATCTGGAGCAATAGACATAAAGTTGACATTGGAAACAACAGATAATTTCTCAGCAAAAACCAGTGCCTACTGTTTAATCCTCTATGATAATGAGTTTGAATACAGTAGAAGCTCTCTTAACCAACCTCAGATCAACTGCCTGTCGGATTAACCGACTGTTCCCAGGAATATACAAACTTCCGCTGCTGCTGCGATAACGATCCAAAAATAACTTTCATGTTTCAACAGGTCGAACATATGATTCCGTAGCAAGTCAAAATTCAGTCAGTTGCTCTCAATATCATGTGCGGGCAGTTTCTAGTGTGCTAACTGTGTTTGCAAACTTTGATATTTAACAGTTTTTGATACTGTAATTGTTTATGTGATTGACTTTGTTAGTGTAAAGTACAGTAGTGTAAAATGAGTGGTGTTGAACGTAAGAGACTGGTTGTGACGATGGAACAAAAACTAAAAGCAATAGAATGGCTTGATAAAGGGGAATCTGTTAAAAGCATTAGCGATGAACTCGGTGTCAGTGCTCATCAAGGGACATGGAAGATCATAAGGACTATTGGGTGAGTAATGGCTACAGTAGTTTTAAAAGTTTAGGAGAAATTTTTAGAAGCTTTTTTTCACGTGTTTGAATGATTTTAACACCTATTACAACTATTTACAATTTTATTTGGTTCAACCGACCTTTTTCGTTATCTGACCATGGTCTGGTCCCGTAGGGGTCGGTTAAGAGAGCTTCTACTGTATACACCACTCAGTGGAACAGTTAAAAGATTATTATGAATTTGAAAAAAGTCTTATATAAAATAACAAAAAATTTGCTTAAAAACTAGACAACATTCAAATCAAAATTATTAATTTCCCAACCACTTCCACACTTTTCAAATGTATCAATATTTCACCTTCAGCATCATCCCATTGATTACTAAACTCCTTTATATTATCATTAATTTGTAGAATTGTTCTCGTCCTCCCATAGAATGATCTCCCACCATTCTCTTCATATATAATTTCTCAGCAACATACCATTTTATATTATTTTCCAATTTATCAGCTTCTTTCAAAACACAATTAGTGTTAGATATTCAAATACTGACTGTGATGATATAGTGTCAAATTTGTGCCATCTATATTACCTTAGATTCTTCAAATAAATTTATTTCATCAAAGTGGAATAGGGTTCTTGGTCTGGGTAACCAAACCTACATTTTTTTCTGGGTGTATTCACCTACATCTACAATTTCTTTCTGGGTGTACTCACCTAAACCTAAGACTCCCCACCTATATCAATTACATTTTTTTCATACCATTCTTCAAAAGAGATTCCAGAAGAGAGTGAGAATTGTTGGATGAGGTTTGGATCAGTCATATACTTCCACTCTTTTCCAGTATTGAGATTGATTTTCGGTATGAAAGTTGCAGCTGATGGTATGCATTGTAAAAAATAGAAAAAATTCTTAATCAAATTCTTGATATCAACATTAATATCACTAATATTATCTTTATCATACAAATATCGACCAAATTTATCAAGACTCATGATCTATTTTCATAATAAATGTTTAATACAACCTGAGGGAAAGTGAGTTTTCAAGTATGGTAGTTCAAACACAGACGGTAGTTCAAACTCAGCTGGTTAAAGTCAGAGGGTCACCCACTCTGTGATTCTGTGTGCTTGTTGCTCAGTTCCAGAGAAAGTTGAGTTAGGTTAGAAAGGGTGACTGATCCCTTGTAAAATGGATTCACTAAAAATAATTATTCTTGTAGCTTTTTGATAAAATTAACAGTTTCTTAGTTATTCAAGAAATGAAAAAATCTGGATCTACTTTTTCTATAAGAGTGGGACTGATCCTTATTTTCTGTTCAATCTTGACAACAAGATTTTTTATTAGATTTACTGGAGAAATCTATTCTTATAAAATTATTGGTCTCTTAGTTATTCAAGAAATTGGATCCAATTTTTCTATAAGATTGGGACTGATCCTTATTTTCTGTTCAATCTCAAAAAATGGGGTGTCAATGGATTTGTAATTAGATTTACTGGAAAAAGTCATTCTTGTATTTTTCTGTAAAATTAATGGTTTCTTAGTTAATCAAGAAATAAAAGAAAAGCTGGATCTAGTTTTTACTAAAGAAGTGGGAATATGGATCTCAATTTGAGGTTTATTGTGAGATTAGGGGTATAGCTAGGTTAAGTTAGCTCAGATTAAATTGCATTGGGCAAGGTTAGAACCAAGAATCAGATTTGGGGGCACCCTTGAGCCAGCTTTGGGGCAGTCTTTTTCAGTACTCTCATTTTACCCCTACTCAGGTTCCCAAAATGTATAGATTATAAATTGAGGATGTCTTCTTTACCTGAATCGATTGCTGAATAACTCCGATCTGTTCGAAAATTTGACATGTTACCTGACTTTCATCAATTCGTTCCACCTATTCAGAGTTCAATAAACCTGAAGTTATTTTCTTTTTAGCATTTTTCCTTGAAGTTCCTGGCTTGTGGTTGCTAGTTGCTAAAATAGGTGACAATTGAATAATGATGATAATCTGTGCATTTGAATGAACGAATCCACTAAAAGCTCCCAACCAATCAATAGAGATTTGATAGCATAATTTTGGTAAATATTATAGAAGAGAAGAAATACCTTCTCCGTTTACATAGGTGGGCAGCGGTGGTGGAGACTGCAAGAATGTCTATCGAACCACATGTATTTTTATATATTTCATATTTTGGATGATTAATCAAGTCATGAGACAAAGATATCACCGGTTACAGAGATGATGTCAGGTGTGTTGTAGGGTTAAAAATACCTCCACCGGTTACATAACCATAATATTATATTAACAGTTTCATCATATCATGTGTGAGCAAGCAGAGCAGGAAGAAAAACATCAATAGAAAAAAAACTCTCACAGAATGATCTATTTCAAGTTGAACTAGAACTTTATTCTCAAAAGTTGGAACACAATAAGTCCCATAGTATTCAATTCAAAACATTATTTCTTGTTGAAATCTAAATGAGTTGGAAGAATTTAAGTATAATATTATAATAAACAGGAAGGATACTACTCCTTTGGACGATTTCCTTTCAGAACAGCATGAAATAAATCTCTATATTCGTTTTTAGTCCATGACTCCTGGAAATGATAAGCACAAATTTCAAGTAAAAAGCATTGATTTCTGTTCAATTATTTTATGTATCATATACGAGTATATGAACCTCACAGAAGGAGTATATTCACAAACCTCAGTGATGAGGGTGAAGTCTCTACTTGACCAGGTTTATTTTGTCTATGTATGCAAATCGTTTAACAGATTTGATGAACAGATTTTCATGAGATTTTGAACAAATGATCCTTTGTTTGCATGTATTGTGCGTCATCGTGTGTGTGAGTTTTTCTGTCTCTCATTTCAAAGGATGGTATGAAGAGAAAGAAGTCTCTTCCAATCTCTGATAATAAATAATCATTTAATTTTTTCAAGAGTCTTAGCTCATTGAAATTGATTGTACATTCACATCAATTAAAATAAATAATGGAAGAGTAATGCTATAACAAACAAAAATCCTCAAAATGAACAAATAACAACATAGCGACAACGAAACTTATATGACAAATAATATACAATAATGACAGATGTAGGCTCCATAAATTGGATATTTCAACACATGCAACCACAATAGATAGTAAATACTGTGAAAATAATCCTCCTGCAAATCCTGTAATCGCCCTAAATACCTCAGAATATAGTTACACCATCTTAAAGCATCCACCATGAACTTGTAATGTCTCCAATTCTATCCAAAGAAACATTTGAAAGGAGAATAATTACTCTATTATCATGTTCAACAATATTATTTGTATACTTTGACAAGGAATGTTGTCTCACATCAGGATACAGAGGGTACCTGACTAGAAAAATTTCATCCTCTCACACATTGCTGATTGGACAGTGCTTGTCACAGGCTAAGTAAACTCCTTTTTCCTTTAAATACAGATAAAATTGTCACAATGTATATCGTAACTAGTGAGGGGAATTGAGTCTAGGGCTTGTTCTAAAGATGCTTGGTTATCTCTTGATGAAATAGCAGAGTCCAATGAGCAGCCCAGCCGCTGGGCTAGCGCTCAGCAGTGCTGCGCATCCTTAATACCTTCCCTCTCGGCCACTGAGGGAGGCTCGTGAAGGGCTAGTAGGAGCTCAGTCTAGTGCGGGTGTCCAGTGTGAGCGGTCGACAGAGAGAGTGAAGGAAGCAGCACGCAGCTAGCAACATAGTACATCTCTTATCCTGAGTGTACTCCGATTCCTTCGACTACTAGGAGATGTGTCTGAGGTTGACGGGGGTTAATTGAAGACACTGGAAGCTCCGAGATTCAGCACTCACTTGGGCGAGTGTTGTTTGACCATTTCGAAAACTTTGGGAAGCAACCTGCCTGTTTCGACCAGTAGCGACACGTCAGGTTTTGGCTAAAACCTCACTAGACCCTGGTACATCATCGCGGGAACCAGGAAGGGTAAGAGGACCTCGAGTGAGGCTTGAGGAAGCCTTTCTTGATCCCGAGACGTGATCTTGACTGCAGGAAATAGCCTGTGCCTGAGGTTAGGGACCCGGTGAATAGCATCAACGGCGAGTGTAAGGGACTCTCCTACCTTGCTATTTCCAACAGGAAAAGCGGGAGGACCTCGAGTAAGGCTTGGGAAAGCCTTTCTCGATCCCGAGACGTGATCTTGACTGCAGGAAATAGCCTGTGCCCGAGGTTAGGGACCCAATGACTAGAGGTGAAGCCTGGGGCGTGGGCTCCTATAGCTTGCTATTCCATCTTCTAATAGCAAGAGGACCTCGAGTAAGGCTTGGAAAGGCCTTTCTTGACCCCGAGACGTGATCCTGACCGCAGGAAATACTCAGTGCCTGAGGTTAGGGACCCAGTGACTGGAGGTGTGTTGTCATTGACAACACATTGTCAATGACAATTTTTGTCATTGACAAAGATTGTTTATTTCATTTGTTGTCAAAATTAATGTAGCTTCTCTGTTTGTTTTTAATAACAAACGTGCCGCTTGTGCGACAGATAAAAATATGTACTTGAAATGGCTTTCATGTTTGGCATTGACTGAGTTATATTTAATACCCAAAATTTCACTTTTGGTCAGATTTAAATTTTTCATAACCACAAACATTGAATCCTCATAAGCAGCAAGCGAGTTTTTCCCCATTAATTCATATAAAATACTGTTTTATAATCAAATTAATCTTGTTCTGTTCAAATCCTAGGCCTAGAATCATGTATTGATCTCAACTTGATTGGAAGATTTGACTCTATAGATAAAAAAAAAAATGATACAAATTATAAAGTGGGTAAGGAAGAACAGGCTATCTATATAAAAAACAAACATGTATTCGACGGCCTTGGGCGTTTTCCTGATATTTGCAAGATTAAATTGGAAAAAAATGCATCCCCAACAATAAGTCCTGCTTGGTGTATCCCACTCAAAATTAAAGAGAAATTTTGAGAAACTTTGGAATCACTAAAGTCAAAAGGTATTATAACCCCAGTTGAAGAGCCTGTTGACTGGATAAATAACATTGTAGTTGTTGAAAAGCCGGATGGATCACTGAGAATTCGTATTGACACAGTTGAACTTAATAAATATATAATCAGGGAACGTTATCTCATTCCAACAGTGGAAGAACTAGCACCAAAATTGTCACACAAGAAGGTTTTTACTGTATTAGATATTAAAGATGCATTCTATCATATTGCACTTGATGAGGAGTCTAGTAAGCTGTGTTCATTTAGAACAGGATTTGGAACATACAGATTTTTACGAGCACCATTTGGTTTGTCGTGCTTGCCTGAACTGTTTCACGTTATATCATATCTGCATGAAAGATGGCCTGACATGAACATGATAACCGGTGATGTGAAACACTTTTACAGAAAAAGAAATGACTTGCAACTGAGTAATGGTTTATTGTATTTTGGAACAAGGTTAATTGTACCTCTAAAACTCCGGAATTTTATAATGAGTCGCTTACATGAAACTCATCTTGACAGTTCGAAGATTAATTATCTTGTTGATCATATCTACTATTGGCCACGTATATATTCAGATATTAATGTTTATTTATTTATTCATTTACAATGGAGACAACGGGTTTCCCCAAACATGTCTCCTTTACAAGAAAATGCAAAATCTTAAAATATAATATATAGAAAACTTATAAAAAATCATAAAAAGAAATAAGGTACAAATGGTAATATTTATCCTATTACATATGGTAATAAGGTACAAAATGATAATATGGAAAAATACAATAATTAAAAAAAAAAAAAAATAATATGAAAAGATGAGATGAATACAAAGCATCGAAATACTACTCATAGAAGGTCCAAAAATGGAAATATAAAATTCTAATAACACAAGTATTAAATGAATGAACCAAAAATATAACTTATTAATGAGTTCCAAGTCCCAAAACATATGCACACCCACACATACATGGAAAAATGATCGATGTAGACCAGATCACAATATCAATGCTCAGACCAGACCATTGTATAGAGCTTTTCGGAATCTAGCGCGAGAGAACCAGAAGAGATCTAGGTGCCCGGACAAACTATTGTAGCTTCTCTGAATTCTGTTGAGAGGAGAATTGTAATTTCTAAGTGTTCTGGAACGAGGAACCAGAAAAGAAAATTCAGATCGACGAGCCACAGGTGAGATATAAATATTCATTTTAGATAGCAAGTATGATGAATCAATTTCATTATTTAAGAGATCAAAAAGAAAAATAAGTGCTCTAACATCACGCCTAACTTTTAATGATGTAATATGGAATAAAGTTCTCAGTGACTCTGTTGGGAAATCAAACGGACAAAAACGATTAAATTTCTTATAGAACATGATTCTTAAAAACTTATTTTGAAGCCGTTCTAGAACATTTATTCTATCCATATGATATGGATTCCATATCTCTGAGGCATATTCTAGCAAGCTTCTCACTAGTGACTTATAAATCAGAATCAAAGGCTCTACATCACTAAAGGGCGAACAGGTCCTCAGAATAAACCCCATTTGTTGGTTGGCCCTAGCAGCTATGGAATCAATGTGCGAATTGAAGGAAAAATCTGAAGAAAAATTCACTCCAAGATCTTTGAAATTCGTCACCTGTTCCAATGGCCTGTTATTTACGTGGTAAATATTAATGTGCGGTCTCAATTGGCGATTGAAACTTAGGAACTTACATTTGGTAACATTTATCTTCAGACCATTAGTTTCACACCATTGGTAAAAATTGTTGATATCGCCCTGTAAAGCAAGCCCATCATTTACATTCTTGATCTCCCTGAACAATTTGACGTCATCTGCGTACATCAGGCAGGAAGAATTCTTTATAATAGTAGGGACATCATTTATAAACAAGAGGAACAAAAGTGGGCCAAGATTGGAACCCTGAGGTACCCCAGATGCACATATGAATGATTTGGATTTGAAATTTTGAATTTTAACAAACTGCATTCTTGATTGCAGATAACTCTGCAGGAGGTTCACTAAATTATCACTAAAACCCATCCGCCTAAGCTTTTTCAACAGTAGTCCATGACTAATAGTATCAAAAGCCTTGGATAAGTCCGTATAGATAACATCTACACGGCCTCCCCCATCCAAAACTTGAGATATTTTATCACTAAAGGTCATTAGGTTAGTGACAGTTGAACGACCAGGTAAAAAACCATGCTGCTCATCCGCAATGATGCTCTTGACCTGTTTAAAAATATTAGAATGTAAAACTTTTTCGTATATTTTTGAAAAACAATTTAAGATAGAAATTGGTCTGAAATTACTAATATCAGCTCTTTTACCAGACTTAAAAACAGGGGTAATTCTAGCAGTTTTCCACTTCAGAGGAAATTTGCCAGTTTTCACAGATAGATTAAAAATAAAGTGCAGGGGAGCTACTAGAACATCCGCACAGCCTTTAACAATAAATGTAGGTATTGCATCGGGGCCCTCAGAGCAGCCAGATCTTAAAGCACCTATAGCAGTAATAATCTCATTACCAGACACTGTACCTAAATCAACAATCAATCCAGACATCCCAGACACCTCCGGCCCTCTCTCACGCCCTCCAGGGGCGATTGGTGCATCAGCCTCATATACAGATTGAAAATAAGTAGCAAATCCCTCGGCAATTCGCAATTCGATATTATCATGTAACATTTTTGTTAAAGGTTTGAAAAAATCAATAATCTGGTGTGGCGCACTCACACAACCTTCCTAGCCGTTATGAAAATTGATCACCTGACGCTAGTGTTCCCGCGCAACTCAAGTCTACTACTATTCAAAGATCTGATTCAGCTGGTGACAGGACAATAACGCTGGAAACACACGAGGTCTGCTATCTCTTCATAGTGAATGATTTAATAGAATCAACAGTTGTCAACAGTTTGCAATTGACATAATCACATTTTCTCGGATTTCGAGCTTATTTTCAATTTTAGGTGAAAATTTTACAAGACATAAATTGTAGAGATTTTCATGCTTAATCTTTTACACTTGAATTTTTTTTGTTTGAATTGTATCTGAAGCCTGATAATCGGGGATCTAAAATCAAACTTTGCATAGATGGGGCAGAGCTCCTGAAATTTTCACAGATATGGAACTTGTTGCAGTTGATAGAACTTATCAATGACTAATTCAGGTATGAATTTGATCAAAATCGTTGGAGCTGTTTCCGAGAAAATCACGAAAACCCCTGTTTTTGACAACATTTTCGCCATTTTAGCCGCCATCTTGAATTGCATTTGATCGAAATTGTTCGTGTCGGATCCTTATATTGTAAGGACCTTAAGTTCCAAATTTCAAGTCATTCCGTTAATTGGGAGATGAGATATCGTCTACACAGATGCACATACACTCATACACACACACACACACACACACACACACACACACACACACACACACACACACACACACCACACACACACACATACATACAGACGAATACCCAAAAACCACTTTTTTGGACTCAGGGGACCTTGAAACGTATAGAAATTTAGAAATTGGGGTACCTTAATTTTTTTCGGAATGCAATACTTCCCTTACCTATGGTAATAGGGCAAGGAAAGTAAAAACTAAAGAGCCAATGACGACATTCCAGATAAACAGTTTTATAAAATTGCAGCGGACATTGCAGAAGTCGATAGATTGAACAACTTAATTGTAATTGATTATTATTCAAGATGGATTGAAGCATACCCAATCAATAGCAAAAGCAGCTCCACCGTAATTAAAAAAATTAAGGAAACATTCAGCAGATTTGGAATTCCTCAAACACTAATAGCAGATAACATGCCACAAAATTACCACATCAAGTCCATACCATTCAAAATCAAATGGATTAGCAGAAAAGGCAGTTGGAATATTCAAAAAAATGTTTTAAAAGGCAGCTACAAACAAGCAAGATTTGGAATTGTATTTACTGAATTATCGTAATGCTCCCGTAGCTGGATTGGGATATACAGCTTCTTAATAGCAGACATAAAGAACCAAGATTCCTATACCACATTACGCATTGAATCCAAAAATTGTACCTAATGAGATAATCAACAAGATGGCAAAGAATCAATCGATTCAAAAACTTTACTATGATCATAATGTATCTAAGAACACCGAAGATTTTGTAGTTGGAGAGGAGATATATATGCAGAATATTCATAACAAAGAATGGGAAAAAGGAAGAATGATTGAGAAATTACCACAACCACGTTCATTCCTGGTTAGAAACAATAACGGCGGTGTTCAGCAAAGAAACACGATAAATATACAAAAAATAAAAAGGGGAATATAGGATAATATATGACTAATTTAAAGTCTCAAAGAGGGAGATGTTACAGATGATATTTATTATTATCATATGATCTCAATACATTAGTTTCCAGAACGTTAATAACAGTTTGGTCTTGAATGTATTACAAATAAAGATGGTTGGTTGATATGGTTGATATGAAGAGTATTATTTATTCAATATCTAACACATAATAACTGAATCTTAATGCAATATATCGTAGTAACAGAAAATACAACATTATTCGTTTAATAAACTTCATGAAAACTCTTCACAAAGGCAATGCCTGTGTGTGGATCCAACGGGCTAACATTGGATTGTCCTCGTACTTGCATCAGATTCTTGGGTACACCAGATATTAGCATCGGAGAAGGAAAGTATAAAAGATGTAAAGATTTAGAGTTACACTTGGACCATCATTACACGACATTTGCTTAATCTATACAATATGAATGAATTATCCCTTCTATATTCGTTCTCCAATTTCTTTTCTTTTCTTTAACCAACCATTAACCATTTTTTTCATAAATATATCTGGATTTACCTTTGGTATTAAGTAGATTTTCAGGCAGATTTCTATACAGAGTGTGTGCTATATAATAAGTATTTGTAGTGGAATGAGTTTTGACTAGCCTTGAAACTTGGGTTCCTATTATTGCTTCTGACGAACGAGTTCAATAGCTGTGCTCAATTTTCTTGAACATATTTTTGTGATTTTATGATTATAATTGTATATACACAACATATAGAATTAGTATTGTATTTGCCTCCAGAATATAACATGAGATGAAAGAGCACCAATTATTCCAAGAACCCGGCAGAACAACAATAAAAATTACTTTGAATCAGTAGCGGCTCGTGATCTTCTAGCTTTGGGGGTTCAACCTCATGATCTATTGGAGAGAAAGGTCAATAGGATATAGAGTATTGCGCATAATCAAGTGTAAACGTGATCGATAATAATTACACCCCAAAGGTTGAGCTTATTTTCTACAAATATAAATTTTTGTCCTGTTCATATTTTTCTTGTTTGATTTTTACTTCGAGAGTTGGTCACCATTATGTTTTATTTTACACCTACCCTCAATATTAATATTGTTTGTATTTAACAAATACTGAACCTTATTCATATTTCTTCATCAAAATGCTGTTACGGTAACACAATAAATTATATTCACACTCTCACTAAAAGAAAATGAACACACTAGAAATACTCACGAATACACAAAACACACTAGAAATTACTATATTCTTCTACACGCAAAACAAATTTATATAACGAAAAATGCAGTGAGATCTATCACAACTGTAAACAGTGTATACCCGTAACCATATGTATAACCTCAAAACTGTCACGCTTAGGCTACTTCTTGTTTACCGCTTTTTTACTGTTTACTGCCACCAAATTAAATTTATTGGTTATAAGCAAGTTCAAGATGGCACTGTATCTGCATCACAAATACTCACGATTCATTCCGAGGTTTACCGAATGCTTCACTTGCCTCGGCTAGGTTCGGCTACTCTCGGATGAACTCGTGCAAACTTGGTTCACACAGGATTGTGAACCAAATCCGTGCTAGCAAACCGATTCCCCTCCTCCGTTCCACTACCATACCCAGCCCTGTTTCTGGGTTCACATCGGGAAATGAACACTGCTTTCCATCTCCACCATTCCATCGTCATTCCATTCGGTGCTGTCTCAAGCAAGCCACTCCGGGCTCTCAGGCACCGGCCGCAAAACATCGACATTAAGTTTACATAGATGAAAAATGTTGTGATGTAATTTAATGAGTATAAAATAGAAATATAATTATTTGAGTTGCAAATTCATCATTGTATAGGAAGTTGATTCAATTCTGGGGGTTCAATGAACCATTGAACACATAGGACGAGCCGCCACTGCTTTGAATTACTATGTTGCATATCCATTCATTTTTGTTATAATAAATTAGAGATTTCGAATATCGCACTTCAAAGAGCTAGACTATTGTGTTGTATTTCTGTACAATAGTGCTGACTGCTGACAACAAAAACCTAAAAACTAAAAAAAAATGAACTGACAACATAGTAAATTAGCAATCATAGCAATCCATACCTATTGAATATATGTGTAGGCTATTTGTCTTATTATATATTATACTCACTGCTTCTTATTTCGTTTTCAGTCTCTCCTGAGCATCCAAACAGGATGGAAGAGCATAATTTTAAGTGGCTCTTGCGTGCAGTGTCTACAAATATTTATATAGTAATGGGGGAAGAAGAATGAAACATATACAAAGAAGTGTTGGATTTCAAAGCAAATATCAATCTAGTCTAGCTGACATTCGTATTAATCGAATTTACCAACATTAGGTATTTATCGTATATAATCTATTATTTCAAAAGATCTAATGTTCCAATTAGCCTTTCGATCATAGCTCCTATATTTCATAATAATAATCAGAGGAAACAGAAACACAAAGTATGAATGGAGTTAGCAAACAACGAAAACATGAGAAAATCATGGCTGTCTGTCTATTCTATCAAAAGCAGCCGAAAAATCAACAAAGAAGGCATAAACCTTCCTCCCTCGACCACATAGCTTGAGGTTGACAATACTCATGATGTTGAATATATTGTCTATAGTGGAATAGGACTTCCTGAAGCCAGCTTGGGACTCCCACAGAATGTTGTGATGTGTTATCCATTTCTCCAGCCTGTCAAGTAGAGCTCCAGTAAACAGTTTATACACTGCATTGCAGAACGATATTCCCCTGAAGTTTTCGGACTTGTTGATGTCTCCCTTTTTGAAAATTGGGAAGATAATGAACTCCTGATATGAATAATACTCCTGATAATGAAGTACACTTGGAATGCAAGAGGCTTGAGATCAATAATTGATTATGTTATTGTCAATGATAAGATGAAGAGCTTAGTACAGGACGTCAGGGTATTTAGGGGATGTGATATTTACAGCGATCATCATCTCATAATTAGTAAAGTTTTGATATTAAAGAAATGGAGGACTGTCAGGAAATGCAAAATACAAAAGGAAGAGGTATTCAAGATGAACCTTCTACAGGATGAGAACATACACGGTTTATATCAGCAACGCTTACAAGAACACCTCATGCTAATTCAAAACGGCAGAAGACATTGAAACGGAGTGGCTCAATATAAAATCTTGCATGCAGAAAGCTGCTACTGAAGCACTTGGGAAGAAGATGATGAGAAGAGGTAGAAGACAATTGCGAATTTGGAATCCCGACATAGAAGATGCTATTCATGAAAAGCAGAAATCATATCTCATTTGGTTGCAGAAGAAAACTCCACAAGCAAGGATAGAGTACATGAGACAACATAATTTTGCAAAACAAGTTGTCAAGCAGGCTCAACAAGACTCATGGGACAGGTTTGTTAATGTTATTGAGACAGATATACATGGCAGGCAGCAATGTGTGTATAAGATCATGAGATCAATAAATAAGGTTGAGCGAGATAATGCTCCTTTAAACATTATATCGGATGAGGAATGGCTACATCACTACAAGGCGCTATGGTACAATGAAAATAGTCAAACAAATTATGATGCCGAGGCCGACCCAGTCATCAATAAGTCAGTGGACCCAATTACAACTGAGGAATTGCAGTATGCCTTAAGAAGCATAAAAAACAGGAGAGCTGCTGGATTAGATGGATTAAACGGAGAGCTCTTTAAATATGGAGGCTTGTTCTTTGAATTACGATTTCTACACCTGTTGAATGAATGCTGGAGGAAGTATTGTATCCCAGAAGAGTGGAGGAAAGCAGAGGTTATTTCTCTTTTCAAAAAAGGAAGTCGGAATGACTGTTAAAACTATAGAGGAATTAGCCTTCTGAATGTGGGATATAAAATTTATTCCAAAATAATCAACTGCCGTGAGTAGTATAGAAATGTAATTATTACATTAACCTCAAGGTCACCCAAGTCGACCAAACCTAGCCTCAAGGTCATCCAGGTCAACCGAACCCAGCCTCAAGGTCATCCAGGTCAACCAAACCTAACCTCAAGGTCATCCAGGTCAACCAAACCTAACCTCAAGGCCATCCAGGTTAACCAAACCTAACCTCAAGGCCATCCAGGTCAACCAAACCTAACCTCAAGGTCAAAAAAAAAAAAAAAATTAGAAAAAAAAATTGAAAAAAATAAAAAATAAAATTGAAAAAAAATATATATATAAAAAAAATTAAAAACATAAAAAATCGAAAAAAAAAAAATATAAAAAAAAATAAAAGAAATTTTTTTTTAAAAAATTGAAAAAAATTAAAGAAGAAAATTAAAAAAAAAAAAAAAAAATTGAAAAAAAATAAAAAAAATTTTTTTTTAAATTAAAAGAAAAAAAAATAAAAAAAAATAAAACAAAATTGAAAAAAAATTGAAACACATAAAATTGAAAAAAAAAATAAATGAATGAAAAAAAATAGAAAAAAAATTAAAAACTCATAAAATCGGGAACAAATGAAAGAAAAAAAAACACATAAAATCGGGAATAAATCAGGATTCGGGGCTCTGAACTCTGGACTCTGGACTCAGGCTCTGAACTCTGGACATCTGGACTCTGGACTCGGGGCTCTGAACTCAAATGTCCTGCATCGTTGAAAATGTCTGTCAACGAGATAATACCATGATTATGAAGTTCCTCCTCCTCCTCAAGCTCAATCACTGCATCCCCACAGACATAGCTCACTGTTTGACAACATGTCACAGTAGATGGAATACCTCTCAGTGCTGACAAGTCGTCTTATACCAAACAGAGAAAAGTGGTGGTGGTGGTGGGGATAACCTTCCTTGTCAACAGGTCTATGACAATGCCGCCCCATCATGACTCACTTCTCAATTCTTTGTTATCATTAGTATGGAGAAGTATCATATTCTATATAATTCAAAGTCTTTAAACATAAATCCTCTATGGTGTAGTGGTTAGCAAGTCAGCTTCCCAAGTTGGAGGTTCCTGGCTCGAATCCAAGGCAGTAAAGGTAAGTATTAAAGGTCAGTATCAACAGAACCAGAGGATATATTTTTTGTATGTAGTGGGTAGACTGGCCCACCACTGCCAGTCACCCCGCCACCGGTCGCCCGGCCACAACCAGTCGTCTGGCCGCCGCCGGTCGCCCCACTGCCGCCAGTCATCTGGCCACCACTGCCGGTCGCCCCACCACCACCGGTCGCCCCACAGACGGCTGCCATCCCACCACCACCAGTCAACCCGCTGCAGCTGGCAATCGTCCTGCCAGCTGAGGCCAGGATGGCTTCAATTTGGCAGTGGCCCTTCATATATAGGGGACTCTGGCTCGGGATGGTCATGCAGGACCTTTCACTTTGCATGGTCATGAAGACCTCTATCACACCAGATTAATGTGTCCATGGCGGACCTGCTGGATCGGGATGTCCATGGAAGGCTCTGGATCAGCATGGCCGTGCTGCTCTGGATCAGGGTGGCATTGAAGATGGATATTTTCAGCGACTCCCACTTCGCCACCTCCATGTAGCATGGGCATTCCCAATGACCCTAGCTCCTCCTGTCACATAGACCATGCTCACCAGTATTCAGCGTGTCTGTGGCGGGACAGCAGGGTCATCCACTCAGTGGTCAGTCAGTCAGTTCAATTACTGATCAGTCACTGTTCAGTCACTGATCAGTCACTGTTCAGTCACTGTTCAGTCACTGTTCAGTCACTGTTCAGTCACTGTTTAACTGATCAGTCACTGTTCAATTACTGTTCAATTACTGATTAGTCACTGTTCAGTCTCTGTTCAGTCACTGTTCATATAGGTAAGAAATCACCTTGCTATGCTTTCGGCGATGCAATTTCAGCGACCCCCACTCTCCCTCCCATCACGTGACCTTGGCTCCACCCATTACTGCTTTCAGCCTGGATGATGTCACATTGGATTACAACTTTCTCTGCAATCACATTTTCCACTATTTACAATACCTTTAATTGAATACAGAATACAACTCTTTCCTTATGTCTACTGGGGTTATGCTTTAGAACATCTAGCTTAATTCTAATTTCATAATTCAAGTCAATGTTAGAGCTCTCAAATTCCTCCACTAACCAATAGTTAGACACATACAATTCTTCTAGGATCTCAAACTGTAAAATATACTGTATCTTGTTTCTATTGTACACTCCTTTTATTGCAATAATGACCAACTCTGTACCTTCTGGTAACTCTTCTAATCTTTTGCACTGTCCTACTTTTACTTTCCCTCTAATTTCCAGCATTGTGATGTTATTATACTGCTCCACTTTTTTTTTGTGTGAAGGGAGTGTCTTCCAAGTTTTTCCAAACATCTGACAGAAACTTAAGTGATTCTATTCTAGGAAATGTATGACCATTATAGCTTGTCATGCCATTGGTGGTAATTTCACAAATAATTTCTCCCTTTGGTAGACAAATAATTTCTTTTTGGTCATTGTATGGGATTACAAAATAGCCCACTTTCTTAAGGTCTTCTATTGTGTTGTATGCATTTAGAAAAACCTTTTTATGGGAGCCCTTTACAAAGTAAACATGTTTCGAACCTTCCTTTTCTCCTGAAACTCCTACATATGGAAATTTTCCCTTATTATTTACAGAAAATACAGTCACATTATAAACCCCAATAGGCTCAAAATTCCACCAATGTGAATAAAAATATGGCTAAAGTTCCTCTCTCAAATTTTCTATTTCTTTCTCAAATTCCATAAGTTGTTTGTGCTGCTCCTTTATGCTTTCTGTAGCCTCTAAAAACTCTACCTTTCTATGTTTGAGATTAATCTCATCCAACTCTAGCTTACGCTTTCTGCTAGATAGTATTGTGATTGGAAACAAGGGCTGTATCTCTTTAACAGGGTATGGGAGAAGCTTACAGGTTATGTTTGCTCGTTTTCTTAAGACTTGTGGTATCAAGTTACCTGTTGCTACAAGGCCCAACTCATCTAGGTCAACAACTTTGGATATGGTAGAGAAAACTGTGGTTGACTTGGAGAAATAAGTCTCACCACTCTTGATATAACACTTTTGTATAAAACTAATATTGTCCTTGTTGTCTGTATCCTCGAAAATTTCCACATAACTAATGGGTAGTAGATTAAAACTGAATGCAGAAATTACATAGGATATTATTCTATTTCGTTGTTGTGGATTGGTAGGCAGATTTGATTGTACTCCAGTCAATTTCTTGGTATTGCTATTTCGCCAGTAAACATATTGTAAGAGATTGTTTAAAACCAAACAACAGCTATTCTTTAAATTTTTTGTCAGTTTAGTCCACATTTCAGCTAAGGATACAGAAAATATAGGAGCATTTTGGAAATAATTCTTACCGTCATTTAAGAGTGACAAGCGATCTTGGATAGGGTCAAATTGATTAGAGCTATAGTTATTTCTAATGCTGTAGTTATCAATTGTTGCTTCCAAACGAGTAATACCATGCATTTCAGCTAAGTCAGAGGTAAAGGTTTCACATGATCTTGTATCTGGACAGGCAATAAAGTCTACAATATGGTTACCTAGCTGCTTATTTACACCAGGGCTTGTCATTTGACAAATAAACTTATTATAAATTTTTACTCTCACATTATTATTAACCCAAGTCAAGCAATCAATTCCAACAGTTTCATCATTATTCACAATTACATTATAGTCTTCTTTATATTCTCCTTGGAAACAAAAACAATGATTCGTAGTTAGAAAATCACACATTCCACTCTTGTTAAATATTCCAGCAAAGTCCTGTGTTATGTCCAAGTCCAGAAGATAGAAATGTTCCTTCCTTAGCTGCTCCAATATTGTTGGTAACTCCTCCATTAATGTAGCAATGGGGACATCGGCAAGCTCTACTTTGTATGGTATCCCCACTGGATTGTAGTACTTCTGCTGCACTTCTCTATAGTTGTCCTCCCCAAGCAGTTGTAGAATCTTCTTTGATATATCGCTTCCACTGTCCAATAAGTATGGCAACTTTGCTTTAACTCCATGCTTAGCTGACACCATTTTGGAGAATTTTCCTCTCAAGTACAAATTGAATGATCCACACATCTCCTTCTTTAGAATAAAACGTCTTTTATCCAGTTCTTGGCAGTCCTCCAAACGACAAACCTTTACCAGCATAATATTGTCACAAGAAGGTTCTGTTATAGGCACAAGATTTGATTCATCCTGCACCAACAGTTCTTCTCCAGCAGTGTAATCAATTTTCCCAATGTCTGTAATGGGGTTGTCATTGCACAGATTTTCTGTCAACAGCCACAAACCGAACCGCTCATTGGTAGGCTTTACTTTATTACCACAAAGCTGAGAAACACTAAACACTTTGGAAGGAGCCATGTTCACTGCTTTGCTGCTACTATCAAACTGAGCGAATGTCAATTATTCTGGGGTATTTATAGGGATACAGCTAAGGAGAAGGATACTGCGCATATGCAAAGATAACTAGATTTTGTGTGAAGGGAGTGTCTTCCAAGTTTTTCCAAACAGCTGACAGAAATTTTAGATTTTGTATTTTTGGAAATGTGTTACCATTATAGCTTGTCATGCCATTGGTGGTAATTTCAAAAAATGTTCTCCCTCCTTCTCCTCATTCCTCTCTCATTTAAATTCTCTCCTGCTAAACGAGTAGAGGAGGAGGGCAAAGGTGGAGGAGGAGGAGGAGAAGGAGAACGGAGGACAAAGGAGGAGGAAGTAGGACACAGCAAATCAAAGGTTAGTTAGTTATTTGATTGGTGTGTGCTCATAAGAGAGGGAGGTGGAGTGGGGGTCGCTGAAATTGCATCGCCGAAAGCATAGCAAGGTGATTTCTTACCTATATGAACAGTGACTGATCAGTAATTGAACTGACAGACTGACCACTGAGTGGATGACCCTGCCATCCCGCCACAGACACGCTGAATACTGGTGAGCATGGTCTATGTGACAGGAGGAGCTAGGGTCATTGGGAATGCCCATGCTACATGGAGGAGGCGAAGTGGGAGTCGCTGAAAATATCCATCTTCAATGCCACCCTGATCAAGAGCAGCATGGCCATGCTGATCTAGAGCCTTCCATGGACATCCTGATCCAGCAGGTCCGCCATGGACACATTAATCTGGTGTGATAGAGGTCTTCATGACCATGCAGAGTGACAGGTCCTGCATGACCATCCCGAGCCAGAGTCCCCTATATAAGAAGGGCCACTGCCAAATTGAAGCCATCCTGGCCTCAGCCGGCGGGACGATTGCCAGCCGCAGCAGGTCGACTGTTGGTGGCGGGATGGCAGCCGTCAGTGGGGTGACCGGTGGTGGTGGGGCGACTAGCAGTGGTGGTCAGATGACTGGTGGCGGTGGGGCGACCGTCGGCGGCCGGACGACCGGTGGCGGCCGGACGACTGGCGGCGGCCGGACGACCGGTGGCGGCCGGACGACCGGTGGCGGCCGGACGACCGGTGGCAGCAGCCAGGCGACCGGTGGCAGGGCGACCGGTGGCGGCCGAATGACTGGAGGTGGGGTGACTGGCAGTGGTGGGCCAGTCTACCCACTACATACAAAAAATATATCCTCTGGTTCTGTTGATACTGACCTTTAATACTTACCTTTACCGCCTTGGATTTGAGCCTGGAACCTCCAACTTGGGAAGCTGACTTGCTAACCACTACACCATAGAGGATTTATGTTTAAAGACTTGAATTATATAGAATATGATACTTCTACATACTAATGATAACGAAGAATTGAGAAGTGAGTCATGATGGGGCGGCATTGTCATAGACCTCTTGACAAGGAAGGTTATCCCACCACCACCACCACTTTTCTCTGTTTGGTATAAGACAACTTGTCAGCACTGAGAGGTATTCCATCTACTGCGACATGTTGTTAAACAGTGAGCTATGTCTGCGGGATGCAGTGATTGAGCTTTAGGAGGAGGAGGAACTACATAATCATGGTATTATCTCGTTGACAGACATTTTCAACAATGCAGGACATTTGAGTTCAGAGCCCCGAGTCCAGAGTCCAGATGTCCAGAGTTCAGAGCCTGAGTCCAGAGTCCAGAGTTCAGAGCCCCGAATCCTGATTTATTCCCGATTTTATGTGTTTTTTTTTTTTTTTTTTTTTTGTTTCATTTGTTCCCGATTTTATGAGTTTTTAATTTTTTTTTCAAATTTTTTTAAGTTTTAAAAATTTTTTTTTTTTTTTTAATTTTTCCTTGATTTTATGTTTTGATTTTTTTTTCTTAATTTTTTTTTTAATTTTTTTTTATTTTTTTTTTATTTATTTATTTTCCTTTTTAATTTTTTTTTTTTAGTTTTATTTTTTTTCTGACCTTGAGGTCAGGTTTGGTTGACCTGGATGGCCTTGAGGTTAGGTTTGGTTGACCTTGAGGTTAGGTTTGGTCGACTTGGGTGACCTTGAGGTTAGGTTTGGTTGACCTGGATGACCCTAATGCTAGGTTTGGTTGACCTGGATGACCTTGAGGTTAGGTTTGGTTGACTTGGGTGACCTTGAGGTTAATGGGGAGTCTGGCACACTTGTGTGCCAGACTCCCCATTTTGATACTACTGCCGTGTAAAAGCAATAGCTGAAGCAATTCTGAATGAGGAGCTAAATGGATTCAGGAAAGGAAGATCTTGCTCAGACAATGTTTTTGCAGTGAAGAGAATCATTGAGAAAAGGCGTGAATATAATTTGGAAACGCATACAGCTTTTATCAACTTTGAGAAAGCGTTCGATAGAGTTCATCGGATTCGGCTCTGGGAGATTCTGTGGAAGAGAGGATTTCCAAGGCACCTGGTTAATATTGTCAAAACCTTATACCGCGATACAAAGATAATTATAAATACAGGTAAGAATAGACTAAGAGAAATTAATGTTAATCAAGGAGTTAGACAAGGGTGTAGTTTATCACCTACTTCATTCAACATTTACATTGACGACATTTTCAGAGAATGGAAATACAGAGTAGATTTAGGTATTAAATTAAGTGAGGACGTTTACCTGAACGCACTATTGTTCGCAGATGACCTTTGGATAATACAAGAAAATGAAGATAGCCTACAAAAGTCAGTCCATGTACTAAATGAAATATGCAAGGGTTATAATTTCAGGATTTCTCAAAGTACGACAAAAATTATGGCATTCTCTGGCAAGTATCCCACACGATCAAAGATAGTTATTGATAACAAAGTATTAGAGCAAGTGTCACAATACTGCTATCTTGGTTGTGATATCAGTTTCAAAGATGATTAAGATGTTGAAAGGAAAATCGGAAAATTCCAATCGATATGTGGTAACATCAGCAGAACTTTAGGGAAGAAAGCGAGGAAAGAAACTATAATGAAGTTCTACAGAGTGATGGCTGCCCCTGTTCTCCTGTATGGAAGTGAATCATGGATCACCACGAAATCACAGGAAAGCAGGCTGCAGGCAGCAGAAATGAGATTCCTATGCAGAACGAAGGGCTGTGACAGACGAGACCACATAAGAAATGAAGAAATAAGAAGAGAATTTGGTGCCTTCAACATGGATGAAAAAGTTGTATGTCATCGAAACGAGTGGAGGGAACATATTATAAGAATGCCAACGGAAAGAATTCCTTTAAAAATTTTAAATTACCATCCGATAGGAAAAAGAGACATTGGTAGACCTCGGAAAAGATGGCAATAGAGAAAATCGAATAAGAATATAGGAAAAGCTGATAAAGAAATTCAAAATTAATAACATTTTATACTTGTATAAGCTATAAATTTTAGATATAATATATTCCTCCAAAACATTTAAATTTTTTGTGGAATGCTGTTGTGAGTCTGAACAGGCAAAAGCCTAATCCATGAAGGAAGAAGAAGAAGAAGAAGAAGAAGAAGAAGAAGAAGAAGAAGAAGAAGAAGAAGAAGAAGAAGAAGAAGAAGAAGAAGAAGAAGATGAACTCCTTGAAGCAGTCAGGGAAGTCAGCAGAGTCAGAGAAGCAGTTGAAAACGTCTGTTAACCTCACCGAAAAATCTGGTGTGGTACACTCACACAACTTTCCTTGCTCATTGAACTGGAAGCCTCATTCTTGAACGACAATAATTCAGAGAAATAACATAATGAAGATTGGCAGCAACATAATTATTTGAAACTATCATACTTCTGTATATGTGTGTATATAATTGTTTTCAGAGTACTTTTTCCTTTGTGTAAATTGTGAAATCTGATGATTTTTTAAAAGTCGTCAAAACAGCTGTTCTACAGATGAAATATCTCGACTATGTGTTATTTTTATAGACTGCTCTACCTACCTACCTCATGCACAAGAAGGAGGTTACAAAGTCCATTGCTCAAGGATGGGGTGAACCGCCCATTAGTTTCCCAGAGAGGAGACTCATGCCAGTTGATGGAGCTGATAGATAACTATACAGAGTATGAATTTGAAATAAATCAGTCGAGTAATTTTTGAGAAAATCGTGAAAAACATGGTTTTTCAGTAATTATCTGTCATTTTTCTCGAGAATATTACGCAGCTCCTGCAATTTTCCTGGAGATGAGACTCATGTCAAATGATAGGGCTCATAAATAGCTATCCATGGTATAATTTGGAGAAAATCGTTAGAGCCGTTTTCGAGAAAACTGTGAAAAACATGGTTTTTTAGTAATTATCCGTCATTTTTCCCGAGAATATTACGCAGCTCCTGCAATTCTCCCAGGAATGAGACTCATGTCAGTTGATAGGACTTATAAATAGCTATCCATGGTATGAATTTGAAGTAAATCTTCAAAGCCGTTTTCGAGAAAACCATTAGAAACCTAGTTTTTTAGTAATTATCCGCCATTTTTCTCGAGAATATTACGCAGCTCCTGCAATTTTCCAAGAAATGAGACTCATGTCAGTTGATAGGGCTTATGAATAGCTATCCTTGGTATGAATTTGAAGAAAATCGTTAGAGCCGTTTTTGAGAAAATCGTGAAAACATGGTTTTTAAGTAATTATCCGTCATTTTTTCCGCCATCTTAAATTGAATTTCTTATTGTCGGGTCCTCATGGTATAAGGACCTTAAGTTTAAAATTTCAAGTCAATCGGTTAATTAGGAATGGAGTTATCGTGTTCACAGACATACACACATACACACATACACACACACACACACACACCACACACACACACACACACACACACACACACACACACACACACACAGACCAACACCCAAAAATCATGTTTTTGGACTCAGGGGACCTTGAAACGTATAGAAAACTTGAAATCGGGGTACCTTAATTTTTTTTGGAAAGCAATACTTTCCTTACCTATGGTAGTAGGGCAAGGAAAGTAAAAAGCCACTGGAGCACCCTTGACAAATTCATTTATAATTCTGTCCTCACCAGGTGCCTTATTATCTTTAGCTCTAGCAAGCACCTTTTTTAAGTCCTCTAAAACGAGTGGTGTGTCCAGAATTTCATCCACTATGTACGGTTCAGCATGCAATACTTCATCCACAGTGATGACAGGATTCAACAACTTATCTAGTGGAATATCACTTTCTGCTCTGAAGCTCCTTTTCCTGAAACATCTCACAAGTTTCCAAAACTGACTCGAATCTTCCACTGCCTTAAACTTCTCTGTTAATGATAACCAAAACATTTTCTTCTTTCTCGGACATAACTGTTTGAAAGCTTTATTTGATTCTATATACCTGTTTCTAATAGTATCAGACTTAGTTTTTCGAAATGTTTTCAAAAGGGCAAAATACTCCTTCCTTTTCTTCTCAATCCCAATCATACCACTGCTCTTCATTCCTCACCATAGTTCTTGTTAAACCTGTCGGCGCAAAATCGTGAATTAGGGATAGCAGGTATCTGAGGTCATCCTTTGGGTCGATCCAATGTAATCGTCTCCTTATTTTCAAGGACAGCTCGTTGCAATACTTCTGTTCATATTCTGGTCTCCAATGCAGCTTCCTACGAATTGTTACTGGACAGTCCTCCAAAGTTGTTCTTGAACGTCCTGGCAAATAGACCTCTGTAACAGTTGGCAGATGGTCGGAAAAGTTCTCTGGAACCACCTCAAACGAAGCGATGGCAGGTAGAGAGTTTACTGACACCGCACACACGGACGAGCCTTGCGGACGGAGGAGCCTTGCGCTCCAATATATGTCACTTCGCCGCCTGCATCCTTCCTCGTCCACCCATTCAGGATCACCAGTCCAAAATCATCAAAAAGCGCCAACAATTCCCTTCCACATGCATTTACGACCGCATCTTTCGAAGTCCTATCACAGCATAGGATACCAGGTGAGTCAGATAGGATTTCCCCCGTTATAACCTGCCTGTTGGCAACCCTACCATTAAAATCTCCTACAACCCCCAATTCGAGAGCGCTTCACTCCACCAACAAATCTCTCATACTAATGAAATCATCCATCCATTTATTACAGTTTAGATAAGTAGGAATGACGATGAATCGATGTGACTCCACATCTAGTTCGATAATACTGTAATTGAGTATTGATTCAAACTTTATAATCCCATTCTTGACCTTATCCTCCTGACAACATAAATTCTCCCCTCACTTGCTCTACCACGACGTGCCGCTTTCACCGCAGGAATCCAAATCAATTCGTACTTATCAAACTTCATTTTAAATTTCTTAAACACTTCCTTATCATAAACAAATGTTTCGAACAGTAAGAATAAATCATAATTTTTGAGAAAGCAGAAAAAAGGTGTTGTTGAATTTATTTACAATTCCTGCCACATCATACGCCAATATACTAATCGCTAATGCATCGTTCTCCTTCTTATTCATGTGCTCAGGGTATTCATTTCTTATTCTGTTTCTAATTGGCGGGCTCTATATCTCCTGAGGGATGAAGAAAATTCGTGATATTGAGATTACTGTTTCGGGGTTGCCTCTGAAGGTTCTCTCCTTTCCTCTTGTTTCGACCATTTTCATCAGGTTCATAATTTTTCTCTGGTTGGCGATCTTCCTTCAGTAGACGGCTTTCCTCTGGCTTCCTGTTGTACTCCGTGTTCAAGACATCATATCTCATAAACTTCCCATCCACAACCAAAGCACTTCTTCTCATTTTAACACTATGCGTATCACTGAGTCGTTTTCGAATTTCATTCAGTTCTCTTCGCCTCTCTCTTGTCTCTTTATCTTGGTCTTCACTAACGAAAATCTTCGAATTTTTTAATTTACAACAGTTTCTCAAAATACTATTTTTTTACATCCCGAGACAAGCGATAGGATTGTAGGATTGATAATTGGTCTTGTCTTGGAATCCGATTTTCTTCCCAGTCTTCTAACAGCGTTTATATCACTTGCTTTAATTTCAATTTTCATTACTTCATTGCATATGTCCATAATCTTTCTCATTACCTGATCTCCGTCCTCGCCAGCAGACTCAATAACTCCATAGAAAATCAAATTGTTTTCCCTCTTCAAATTGTTCATTAAATGACTTTGGTTTTGTAAGACACGCTTCAATTTTGCTATTCTGTTCCGATATGATAGTTTTCAAATTTAACTCATTTATTTGCTGCTTTATGACTTGCTTAGTACTTTTGATAATTTCGCTCTTGAATTTTTCGAGAATCCCTGTTAAACTCTCCATATTTACGGCAATTATGAATATAACTGTCAAAGAAAATGCAGTGAATAAGCTTCTACTCAACTCTAACGGTGGACGACCGAAATCGATTGAATTGTTTGTGTAAGGATCGAAACAAATGCAACAGTTGAGCTTCTGACCCACTGTCTCATATCTCTTATCAAAAGGTAGGCAATTCCGTTAGGTACCAAAAATTATTGAGGCAGGTCAGTGATTATTACTGTGTCTTACGAACAGACGGCTCACCGAGGAGTCGAAAAATAATAGGCAAAGTTACAGAGCAGTCCTTCATACAGTACGGGCCAAATTTGGGGATATTTTCACTGAAACAGTTGGTATAATTGCGCCGAAATCAAGTAAATATACTCACACAAACGCAGAAATAATAGGAGTGAAAAGAGATTGAAGCTTGTCTTCAATGCAAACAACGCAAGAGCCTGGCTTGAAGAAACGATTTTGATTTATTAATATCCGTAAAACTTACTTGCAATCCGAATATATTGATTCTTAGAATAATGTTCCTACTTTTTCGCACCATGACTATCAAGCTCCAAATTTCCAAGAACAATCACAAGCAAGACAGGCTTGCCAACCCCCAGTTTTAATATAATATAGATTATCCCCTCCATTTGAAGAATAGAAGTTTAGATAGATAGATAATGAGGGTATTAGTGATTCTCTGATATTACGATATACATTCAGGAAGCCCTATCAAATGATTAATTGAAAGATAGTGATCAACCTACCATGTCTTCCTCTGGATTATGATCAAACAACATGCAATAACGAAGAATAATATCTTGCAAATCGATTTCACTTCGAGCTATTAATATGTATCTATGGGCGTTGGTATTGAAAGAATTCTCCTTTATTCCCAAATTGAACTCCTCAGCCAAATACTCATAAGATTTGGCAGCATATCTCACTGCAAACATAATGTTATCATTCAGATCATTCATGAAACAATCAATTTTAACATTGGCCGTTTCCACCAATTAATTGTCAGCCGCAAATATGAATATTAATAGCCTCCGATTGGTTGATGAAAATTAGCCAACTCTGAGTATAATATGAAGGAGAAGGAGAGAAAGAAGAAGAAGCCTATAATTATCATTAATATATCGACAGAATGACGTATAACATTTCAGAAAAAATATATACCTATGTGGAAATAGTAGTTATTCATACAACAGCTTTATGATAGGGGTCTTTGACTGAGTATTGTATGAATAAATAGTATGAATAGATACTATTATAGTATTGAGAAGCACGAGTTTGATGTGGAGTTAAGACACAAAATTGAAAGTGAGAGAGTGTAGTGAGCGAACGTGTGTCTTAAAAATCTCACAAGTGCTTCAAATACCATATAAAACTGTTGTATACACTATTTTATCTACGACCACTCTAACAAAGTACATCAGGGTATCGAATCCCTGACTTGTTAGGTTGAACCATAGACAATAAATATACGTCATTCTTATGCTTATCCTTTATCT
This sequence comes from Nilaparvata lugens, assembly GCF_014356525.2. NCBI lineage: Eukaryota > Metazoa > Arthropoda > Insecta > Hemiptera > Delphacidae > Nilaparvata > Nilaparvata lugens. The sequence goes on along the minus strand of NC_052516.1, from coordinate 31,065,519 downwards.
ATGGTTGAACTTAGAAATCAACTAACTGGCCTATGTGGCTGGGAATGGGAAATGATTGCCAGCTAGGTAAGCAGGCTTTTTGGATATAAGCAGAGAGCTCGATATGCAACGTTACTAACAGCCAACACTGCTAGAGCACATAACCCATAAATAAATCTTAGACCAGTTATAGAATAGACAGACTGGGAAGTCTAGCCTTTGAAGCCAACATCTACTGCCATATCGCCCTATCCTGACGTCGGCATCGGATAGATTTCAGATTGTGTCTATTTAAGATGGAAGTAAATTACTATTTATGAGAACGGTAAACTCCCGCTGCGCTTCCCCTGAAATAGACACAATTTGCTATGGAAAACAATGTAAACAAACTCCACAGAAAAGTTCTCTATACGATGATGACGTCAGGATGGGGCGGTATGGCAGTAGATGTTGACTTCATCCACTTTCAGGATTAATATGTAGGGGCGTGTCTATTCCATAACTGGTCAAAGAAATAGATCAGATTCGATGACTCATTGATGTACTAGCAGGTCATCCGTGCTCCGCAAGGCACTTTTTTGAAAATTGACAAACTGAGAACTGGATGTAATGGAATTTAGAAGAATTGAGAATAGGCCTATAAGAATCCTCGGTTAATCAAAAATTCATATGCAACATAATTTTCCTATCCTTCACACATGTATGAGCCAGTTCTCTTCTTCATTATAGTAGAGAAGATGATAGATAGATGGATGATAAATCAGCATCTTCGAATGAGAATAACTTTTGAAAGGTTTGAGATATCGATGTGCGGTTTCCACCATACCTTTTCTCTCAAAATCATGTATCATAAGACCACTTTCCAATTTAAAAAAATGAAGTTGGATTAAAAATGGTGGAAAAATTTTGAGTGCAATGTGTTTATTATCCGAATAAGATCCCCAATCATACCTATCTTCTAATTTCCCTTTTAAAATAAATGTTCAGTTCCTTCCATACAACAACTGGAAGCATGACAAATTGAAACTGAAAGCTTGATGTAATCAAATTTTTAAGAATCAAAAATAGGTCTATAACCATCCTCGGTCAATTAAGAATCGACATGCCAAATTTCAAGGTAGTAAGTCTAGTAGACGTGATTATGTTTCAAACATAATTCTCCTATTCGTACTTGTATAAGCCAATTCTTTCCTTTCTTATAGTAAAGATTATAAGGTTGCTTTGGCCTGTGATATGTATAAATATCCTGTAACATCTAAAGGTCTGTCCTCACATGCCGAACCGAACCTTGAACCGCGCAGCAAACCGTGCATTCCGCCGAATATCATGCCTCTCAGGGAACAGAAGCATATGTTTCATAATGTAAAAAATCAGCTGTTAAACATGATTATTATTATTAGCGAATGGCACATATAATAATTATATGTATATAATAAATATGATTATTATATTATATAGACACACACAAACACATAGATAGTCGAAGAAAAACCTGTCATGAGACCCTTGTCAGGTTAATATAATATTGTAAATATATTAAATTTTGATGTTGAGGTTGTCAATGTAGTGAAGTGATTGTGGAGAAGCCGAGATGAAATCATTTAAATCGCCTTGGTAGGCATGTATATTACAATTTCTGATGATGTGCTTCATCGTCTGTCTAGCCTCTTCACAATCACAAACATGGTAAGGTAAACTGCCCCAGTCATTAAGAGAAGCCGCATCTCCCATGGCCAGTCCTAACCCGGTTGAGGGCCGCCCACGTACATCTAGGCGACAGTTTTTCGATATAAACAGTGATGCAAGATCGATTAAGTCAACTCAGCTTATAGAGCATGAAATTTTCTCTCATTTAAGACCAATCGCAAGTTTCTATCATGTATTGTACTCATTTTAGAGACTCTTTAATAACAGTGAAATCGCAAGAAGAGTGAGAAAATAAAGAGCATCATTCAATTGGCTGTAACTTTTTAACGGTATTGAAAGCAGAAGTATAATTCATGGGAGTGAAAAGAGGAGAAAATTCATCACAAACTCGACTACTTTTCGGATTTTTTATCTGAAGTGTTCCACAAGATACGCAACGTTGCACATGCGGAACTGTGAAAATGGGGGAAATATCACAAATTTCTCGCACATTCAAAGTTGTGTATCTTGTGGAACACTTCAGATAAAAAATCCAAAAAGTAGTCCTGCGCGACCAGTCAATTCATTGGAAATTCTATTATCTTTGATATTATATAGAGAATGCTTTTTTTCGATAAATTCAAGGTTCTCGAGATTAAATGGTAAACTTAAAAAAAAGTCAAAAATGTTGGGGGTGAAGTCGCCCTCTGGCGTGTCAGCAAATTTCAGATTAGAATTTAGCGCCCCAAAATACTGATTGAACCATCGAAAAAAATTCTTTCGGGGCTGTTTCCTGAAAAACGACCATTTGACTGGACTATAAGTTGTTATCCTATTATATTAAGCGAGCAATTTCTGTTATCTGTTCATATTTTTCTATTTTTATATCTGGCTATCTGGTTAATATGGTTATTTATGTTCAACGGATCTCGGAAACGGCTCTAACGATTTTCGCGAAATTTGGAATATAGTAGGTTTATGATATCAAAATTCGATTGCACTAGGTCTCATCCCTCAGAAAACTCCCTGAATGACATGAAAAGGATAATTCATCCTTGGAAAAACAGATGATGATTCAGTCGTCTGTCGATAACAGAAGATGCGTGTGCCATTGTGGGAGATCAGCTGTGTAATCAATTAGCTTATCGTATCTCGCGAGAAATCTAGAAATAATTTAATTGACTCGATCAAAATACAGTAATCTGATTTGTTGACATGAGATGGTATATATCATAATATTTAAAGTTAATTATTATTTCACAGTTCTAAGTGATTAGTGAGTGTTATTTTGTTATTCAATTTGGTATGTAAACAATCTAAATTAGAACTTTTATGTTTTCAAATATTTGGACTGAAAATTTCACTTGAATTCAAGTGTATTGAACATAACCTACTTTTTGGAATATTAAATATTCCAACTATAAATTTTATAGTGTATAAATCAAAATTCGGGGAAGAAAAAGTTTTGAGCTGTGCCTGTTAGTCCTTCCCCAATCATTTCAAAGAATTGAGTTCTGTTTATCAATGAATAAATAACGAGCAAAGCTTGGTGCCCCGATATTTGGTATTAATTTGGTATGTAAACAATCTAAATTAGAACTTTTATGTTTTCAAATATTTGGACTGAAAATTTCACTTGAATTCAAGTGTGAACCATTTAAAGATACATTTTGTTCGACTTGTGTTATCCTGTAATGTTAAATACTACCAACAACACAACATCAGTGACAACCTGTTCCAATTTACGATTAATATCGGGGCACCGAGCTCCGCTCTGGAGTACAAAAGCATATAAAAATTATTACGAAAGAAGAAATTATAATGAATATTCATAGTTCATACAGAAAGGTTCTATCTATTCACAGTGGATTGAGATTAATTCTTAGAGGAATGCAAAAATTTCTCTCACAAAAGCATGTTAAATTTTAATCCTGATTGATTCCACGTGAACCAAATCACAGAAGACCATCTCAAGAAGATAGCTTATCTGATTGGTTCTACTGGAATTAATCAGGATTAAAATTTACCGGCTTTTGTACAACTGCCACTGAGTACCTGATTGAATTAGGTGAAAAAGTTCAACAGCTGAGTCATAATTTTGTCGCTCACTCACTTCCATCATCAACAGACGACAAATTTATCAGCTGTTTTTCCAAGAATGAATAAATTCTTTTAATGTCCTTCAGCGAGTTTCCCCAGCGAAGAGAACCAGTGCAATCGATTTTTTATATTATTAACCTACTATGTTCTGAATTTCGTGAGAATTGTTAGAGCCGTTTTCGAGATCCGGTGAAATACAAACATATAACATTTAAACATCTAAACAGAAATTGCTCGTTTAATAGTATAGGATTTAGAATACCTAAACTTGCCGACATTATATATTGTATGAATAAAATCGTTCCAAATTTGTATGAATGTTCACCAAGATTGCTATGCAATATTCTTTTGCAATAAAAGAATATCAATTATATTATTATTCAACTTTTTATAAGTAACCTTCACATTTAAAAAGCAAAGCCTCCCTTACTTATCTTTTAATATCCTATAAAATATTTGTCATGTAGTTTTTCCTGATGTAATGTAGTACTTTTTAGTCCTCCCGACAAGAACGGGTGCACTGCTAGTCTCAAAAATAATATCAAAAAGATACTCCATTTCTATTTAAAAAGATGGTATATATTTTTACAATATTATGAAAACAGAAAGAATTCCTCACAAGAACAAAGGTAATAATCTCCTTTGAAGATTATAATGTAGAATTAGAATTGGGGTACTTTGGGGGCATTACACTTGGATTGGGGGGGCATTACACTTGGATTGGGGGGGCATTACACTTGGATTGGGGGGGGCATGCGCCATTGCCCTTGGGGGGGCTTTTTGGATATAAGCAGAGAGCTCGATATGCAACGTTACTAACAGCCAACACTGCTAGAGCACATAACCCATAAATAGATCTTAGACCAGTTATAGAATAGACAGACTGGGAAGTCTAGCCTTTGAAGCCAACATCTACTGCCATATCGCCCTATCCTGACGTCGGCATCGGATAGATTTCAGATTGTGTCTATTTAAGATGGAAGTAAATTACTATTTATGAGAACGGTAAACTCCCGCTGCGCTTCCCCTGAAATAGACACAATTTGCTATGGAAAACAATGTAAACAAACTCCACAGAAAAGTTCTCTATACGATGATGACGTCAGGATGGGGCGGTATGGCAGTAGATGTTGACTTCATCCACTTTCAGGATTAATATGTAGGGGCGTGTCTATTCCATAACTGGTCAAAGAAATAGATCAGATTCGATGACTCATTGATGTACTAGCAGGTCATCCGTGCTCCGCAAGGCACTTTTTTGAAAATTGACAAACTGAGAACTGGATGTAATGGAATTTAGAAGAATTGAGAATAGGCCTATAAGAATCCTCGGTTAATCAAAAATTCATATGCAACATAATTTTCCTATCCTTCACACATGTATGAGCCAGTTCTCTTCTTCATTATAGTAGAGAAGATGATAGATAGATGGATGATAAATCAGCATCTTCGAATGAGAATAACTTTTGAAAGGTTTGAGATATCGATGTGCGGTTTCCACCATACCTTTTCTCTCAAAATCATGTATCATAAGACCACTTTCCAATTTAAAAAAATGAAGTTGGATTAAAAATGGTGGAAAAATTTTGAGTGCAATGTGTTTATTATCCGAATAAGATCCCCAATCATACCTATCTTCTAATTTCCCTTTTAAAATAAATGTTCAGTTCCTTCCATACAACAACTGGAAGCATGACAAATTGAAACTGAAAGCTTGATGTAATCAAATTTTTAAGAATCAAAAATAGGTCTATAACCATCCTCGGTCAATTAAGAATCGATATGCCAAATTTCAAGGTAGTAAGTCTAGTAGACGTGATTATGTTTCAAACATAATTCTCCTATTCGTACCTGTATAAGCCAGTTCTTTCCTTTCTTATAGTAAAGATTATAAGGTTGCTTTGGCCTGTGATATGTATAAATATCCTGTAACATCTAAAGGTCTGTCCACACATGCCGAACCGAACCTTGAACCGCGCAGCAAACCGTGCATTCCGCCGAATATCATGCCTCTCAGGGAACATAAGCATATGTTTCATAATGTAAAAAATCAGCTGTTAAACATGATTATTATTATTAGCGAATGGCACATATAATAATTATATGTATATAATAAATATGATTATTATATTATATAGACACACACAAACACATAGATAGTCGAAGAAAAACCTGTCATGAGACCCTTGTCAGGTTAATATAATATTGTAAATATATTAAATTTTGATGTTGAGGTTGTCAATGTAGTGAAGTGATTGTGGAGAAGCCGAGATGAAATCATTTAAATCGCCTTGGTAGGCATGTATATTACAATTTCTGATGATGTGCTTCATCGTCTGTCTAGCCTCTTCACAATCACAAACATGGTAAGGTAAACTGCCCCAGTCATTAAGAGAAGCCGCATCTCCCATGGCCAGTCCTAACCCGGTTGAGGGCCGCCCACGTACATCTAGGCAGTTCAAATCCAGCTACATTCACACCAACTGTGTATCCAAAGCAGATGCTGAGGGGGGGAGGGTTTCTCCATCCACTCCTGCTCTCAGCTTGCTCTCATGGAGAAATTTTCATCGCTCAGTTGCTTTGTCATGCGCATGGGAGGATGGCTTGACTCCAACCAATCACCCAAATCCAGAAGATCTCCATGGATTGAAAGAGTGCCCTGTTACTCTTTATTTTTTGTATTTATGAACATAAGCAGAAGATTTATGCAGCCCCAGTGGAGCAATATTGCCGAGAAACTGAAAGCCAGTATATGGGAGTGCTGGAGTGCTGCATGTTGGGCTGGAGCCTCCACTTGTGGAAGTAAGCTGAGAGGGAAGACAAGTCTTGAGTCATGCTGCTTGCTGTTTTTTTCCATATTCCTGTCCTGAATGGCTATATCAATGTCAAACAAATACTCTTGATTTGATATTTGGCGAATCGGCTGTGTAGAGATTGAAAAGAAGGGGGGATTAGATAGATCCCTGTGGCAATCCATTGTTCAATACCTCCCTCCTGCACAGCCTATCATTCATGAGAACCCAGAAATTCCTGTTCTTCAACATTTTATTGATTAATTGATTGATTTTTAGACTTGACAGGACCTGTAGGAGTTTAAATATGAGGCCCTCTCTCCACACTGTGTCGTATACAGCATGTAGGTCTACAAAGGCAACAGACGTCTCCAAGTCCTTCTGGAGACCTGCTGCAATATGTGTTGTCAATGCAAGAACCTGGTCTGCCAGTTTGACCAAAATCCTGCTTGTTGAATTGGAACATGTTCCAGTATTTTTGGGCTGATCCTATTATAGATGAGCCTTTCAAGCAATTTATAGCTGACACTGAGCAGAGCAAATGGGTGGTAACTCTTAACATCATTACAAGGCTTGCCAGGTTTTATGATTGCCACAATTTCTGACTCCTTGAATTCTGCTGGGAAATAGCCACTCTGTAAGATCCTTGTATAGAACCGAGAGAGCCACAGTCTGACATGCTTTCCTGTATGTAGCCGAAACTCTGGATGAATTCCATCAAACCCCGGTGCCTTATTAGGCTTTGTGTTGTTAAGTGCAACATTTACCTCCTCAACTGTAAAATTACTGTACAGACTTGAGTCTTCTGGAACAGTTGTTTCCATTCCCCATAGCCTATTCTTCACCCTCATTACATGGTCCAGGCAGCCTGGGGCCTTTGATGTTCTTACAATTTGTTCTGTCACCTGATGAGGATGAATATGGGAGTCCTGATGAGTGACAATTTTTGCACTGCCCAGCTTCCTGAGAAGACTCCAAGCCCGGCGGCTGGAATGTATGTAATTCATCGCCTCCATTGTGCTGGATCATTTCTTTCAGTGTGCCTCATCCAAACTCTCCAGGAGTTCTCCTGGAGTCTCTTGGTCATTCCTCTTCCTGAATTGCTTGAAGAGATGTTTCACTCCATCCCGGGATATATTCCTACCTGAAACCTCTTGGAATATGTTTCTTGGCCATTGCTACAACAATGCCTGTGAATCTTTCATAGTTCTCAGGCTCTGGGGGGATTCAATGGATGCATTCATCAGTTTGATGTTTTTTAATGTTAAACATTATCCATACTGTACTCTGAACCGTTCGCCCTGCCGCTTGTCTCTGTTATAACTGTTTGCCATACCGCACTCCAAATGCTGAACTTTTCAGCCAATCAGAGTCCTCGATTACAATCCGCCGTGCAGTTTTCTCTACAATTTTGGCTATCCATCACAAGTGGAAAACATGCAAACACATTCGCAAACATGATTACAGGAGTATGGGACTTTTTATTCGATTAAATTCATGTTTTGAACAATTCATTGTTATGAATGATAAATTGATAGGAGCTGATAGATATTTTCTAATTCAAATAAAACTTCTGAAAGAAATGGTGAATGGTTTAATACCAATATTAAAATATTGTTGACCAAGAACTCAATACAACGACAATTCATTCGATTAATATTCTGTACTGATAAAATTATTATCATTTTTTCCTTTATAGTCAATTTCATCAACTAACCATGAACTTACTGGAATAAATTATTTAATTTCCATGAATTTAAATAATAGAATATTGTAAAAATCTAAAGTGAAGGTCATATCTATATTCACAAAGAGTTTGATAGTTTCCAAAGTTGGAAGCTTGCCAAAATACCCCTCATTTCGATATTAAAATTGATGACTGACTGACTGTACAGTGAGTCAATCATTCTATCAGGGCTCAAATAATTTGACTGGGATTAATTGTAAATAATTGTAATTCAATGAAAATGGAGGAGAATAATTTCTTTATGTAAATATCAACACCTTTTCAGACATCTCAACATCTCAACTCAATGCCATAGTAGTACCTTAGAAAAAAAAGCAGATAGCGCAGGCTTGAGTCTGCTAACTCTAGCTAACTCTGTCATATTTGGTAGCAAAAGTGAGGCTATAAACTTTGAGTTACACAAATCAGGGATGCCCAGCCCCCCCAAGGGCAATGGCGCATGCCCCCCCCCCAAATTACCCCAATTTCCAACCCTTTAATTTTCAACATTAGTCAGTGTATGACAATAAAATTCACATCTTACATTCTAATCTATTTTTTAAACAAATTTTAGTGATATGATACATGATTTTCAACCGCCATGACGAGATGATATGAACGAGCTGTAGTACGAGGAGATGTGATCATTCAGTCAAAAGTTATAAGTGATTAAAGTTTTGATCCTGGACGTATCCCTATGTGTGCCCCCCACTAGGAAATACTGGAATCTAACGAGAAATTCTCATATAATATAACCCTCGTAAGGTGATATCAGCCGAAATGTTTCTTTTTTGTTAGGAAGGCCATGAAGAGGTATTATAATGAGAATTTGAATTTTGGCTGTAGGATATGAATTTCTATCATGACTAGAAAAAGATTATTAGTTGTATAGGCTAGAATTGGTAGGTTTGCATAATTTTGAAAACCCCTTAAAAAATACCCTTTTTTTGAAAACTCTTAGCTACAGAATCAAAAATCATAGAGTCCTGCGCGACCACTAAATTTATTGGAAATTTTATTATCTTTAATATTTTAGGGAATGCTTTCTCTCGAAAAGTTAAAGGTTCTCAAGATTAAATGGAAAACTTGAAAAAAGTCCGAAATTTTGGGTTTTTTGGGAGTTTTGGTGGTGAAGTCGCCTTCTGGCGTGTCAGCGAATTTCAGATTAGAATTCAGTGCCCAAAAATACATATAGAACTGTCGCGAAAAATTCTTTTGGGCTGTTTCCTGAAAAACGACAATTTGACTGTACTATTATACAAAACAGAAAAAAGTAATGGAGCATTACAATACTTACTTGATTACTGTGTGGTAAATAGGGTGTAAATTTGAATGATTGAAATTGGCTTCATTTGATATTTTTCACAAATTTTTGACAAGAGAAGTTTTTTCTTCTGTCAAATTCACTAGAGTTTGCGATGTTGTTTATAATTGCATTCCCATTCCAGAGACATTAATATCATCATGAAACGCATTCGGAATTAAAATAATTATTAGATTAAAATGTCTCTACAACATTTAACTTGTCATTGTGCTTTTAAGAAAATTAGGTTGCAACAGCAAGGAAACTCAAACACAGGACAATTAAAAATTGGAATTAAGCAAAGGAAATCAGAATAATGATAGTGGATGATGAAGTTATAATTTATTTTTGTGAAAGATTTACCTTTAAACTCATAGGCTTAAAATTACTAAAATTCTTGCATACAAATTATAATCAATTATATTTTTTATGCTTTATATTCCTTAGGAAAATATAACATTGTGAAGGTGGGAAAAAGTATTAAAATTAACTACATTAGGATATCTCTATTTAATACCTTGATTTTTCAGCCATTATTCAAAATGTTGACATAAAATATAAAAAAAAATCTTGCCCCCCCCCCAAAAAAGTTGATGGCGCAAATTGCGCCATGCCCCCCCTTGTGGGCACCCCTGACACAAATTATCTGCTTGAAGCGCTATTGCAGTTAGCTTATAGCAAGGTCTGAAAATACTGGTCATGACATTCATGTTCCTCATGGAGCGGCCATTTTATGGGGTCTTTATGGCGGTACATTTGAAAATCCAATCCAATTGAACTCGCTCGTCACAAAATTATGCATTCTAAAAACAATATTCTAGTTCAGATAGTATGTGAATTTAGGTTTTCAATTTCTAAATATTGAAAATTCAATAATGAATGATTCAATTATTCATCTATTTATTATTAAAAGCTGTTCTTATTCTTGCAACTCAAGGATTATGATTCATAAGGCATTGGGACAAGACAGAAATTTGCGAGTCCAACTTCAAAAAGAGTTCTAAGTACCTGATCAATTGAATCTGAAAATCTAAAATTCAGTTCCCAGTTGGAATCAAAATATTATTATTCTGTCAGAACAATTTATTTTATAATTCAAAGCCAAGCAATATCCCTTGAACAATATAACACAATAAGACATCATGTTGTTCAATCTATAATGATAACAGCTGATAAATTTAAAAATTGGTGAACTAGAACCCCATAAAATAGCAATCTTGCAATGCATCACGGAATTGTGTCATGACCTGTATTAATAGACCTTGGCTTATAGCAGTTGGTTTTAGATGAAGCGTTCACAATCCAGAGTTATCAAATAGCACTTAAGCTGGCTAAAACAACATTGTGAATAGTGTTTTACATTAGAAAAACGAAGTTTCTAAACTATGTTTCTCTGAACAGATGTTTTTGAGATAACTTCTTCGATGCAGCTGCTTCATATTCACCATATTATTATACAAATTTTGTGAATATGAAAATATTTATTTATTATCAGATCAATGTTATTATTAATTATTCAATAATTAATTATTATTAATCATCAAAACAACTATTATCATATCAATAATAATAATAATATTCCATCAATAATATTTATAACATATTTATCAATCATCAGAATAATATTATTGAGGTCGAGTGGAATCATGTAGAAAACAATAATAGAACACTTGTTTTTTTTTTTTAATTTCTATCATATGATTTGGTGAATTCGCTGTATAGAATCATTAGTCCCATGAATGAAATTTGAACATTAATTCTGGAAAATCTAGAAAGGAAATTGAAATTTGGGCTTCAAGGTGCATGAGATTGATATAATATTTAAAATCTACTTGCAAAATTTGGAAATCTTAATCATTCCCGCTTTTCCGGTATGAAATCCACAACTTGGCATGTTTTGATGTGAACAAACGAACAATGAACTAACACAACCCTACTCTCCCCTATTATATAGATGAGCGTGATAGGAACAGATATATATTGTAATACTATATTGTTTTCAAATTCATATCAAATGAATCATCGAGTCTGACGAATTTATAGGTAATGTGATCAAGTTATGATGGCTGTAACATTCCATATTGAGCTTCCTGCTTATAGCCAACAATCCTGCTTATATCAGATCAGCTGATTTCAAAAATTTCGACAGTGTGGATAATCTTGAATTGTAATTGGTTGATATACTGTTGCGTAATATAAAATCAGCGGCTTAATGCAAAGTTTGAAGTATTGATTTGAAAAACAATTGTGAAAAGGAAGCTCTCATGGGATTGATTGTAATGTCCACATTATAACATGGTTGTAGATGAAATAATTTTAATGCCACCTACCTATACGCTTATAAATCTCTTGCGTGAGACCAGTCGGACATGAGTCTTTCATTTTATCTGCGAGAGGTTTACCACTTAAATCAGGATGCCCGTTATATTTCTCCACAACCAATTTGATCTGTTCAAAGCTGGCAGTTAACAGGAAATCCTCCAATTGAACATTATCACAGGACGCTGTATCTAAAAAATATGAAATGAAAGAAATTAGAGAACGAACTTGGATGTGGGAGATGAGTAAGAATAAAATTGAGAACAGGAATCAAAGAAGAGACTACATTCGAAGAGTGAAAGAGAAAAGATTGGTGCTGTTTGAAAATCCTAGAGAAGAGTCTGATGTGAATCCTACGATAGTAGTCTTCTGTCAGATGAGTTCACACAATTACAAGTGAGTTAGAGCTAAATCCTAGCACCACTTGCTGGATGACGAATCTTTAATATAGCTACATTCACTTTATAATGTCAGTGTAAGTGACAAGACAACATAGTTGAATTGTTTCTTTCTCCACCACCTTCTATACTTACCTTCTATACTCTAGCCTTGTACAATGTGCGCCAGAGAAACTTACTTATTTGAAAAAAATCCCCGGTGAATTGTTTGTGTAGAGGGGCAGGAGGGGGCGCATCTGGAGGAGGAACTTCCCAAATTTATCCTCCCTCAAGTAAGTAGCCATCATGCTCTTGTCCAGAGAGCAGCGGGCCTTCGCAGTTGAGAGCTTCTTTTGTAATGGTCGATCACTTGTTTTTGCTTTGCAATGTGCCTTCTGCGCACGATTTGAATTTCCTCCTTACCGACTCGTTCCTGTTTGTGATTCGATTCTGCCGTGGTTTAAATCATTTCGGGAGTGTGAAAGTGTCGCTAAACTCAGAAATGATCTTTAACAAACCATCAGAACTCCCGAAAATATTGAAAGTGAGGCAGTCAGTTCTGCGTTCTTCCAGGCATTTGGCTCGCAAACACGCAGCTGCTATGGCAATTTATTTATGACTCCTTTGTTCAACGAATTCCCCATGAAGACCTTCAATTCCACACATATGAATTGGCTGTTGTTCAAGAATTGACCAAACGCAATTTTGTTGCCCGTCAAAATGCATGTGATATGCTGATTGACAAACTGCCTGAAGACACGGTCATTTTTTTCAGTGATGAAGCTCATTTCCACATACATTCCCTCAATGCGATTTTTTATGGGGCTATTTGAAATCTCTGGTTTATGTCGATCGACCACGGACTATAGCCAGTGATAATGAATGTATAATATTGTATTGAATTGTACATAATTACATTCTATCCTCACTGACTATAGCACACCTCATGAACAATATTCGCGACGCTTTGCCAACATACTTATTGATAACTCTTACAATGAGTGGACACAAATCTTGAAAATCGACTTCGTCAGTGTATGCGCAAAAGGAGTCGCCATTGATCTGATGTAATTTACAAGACTACATGAAAAAAATTTAGATATTGTATTTTTATAAAAAAAAGATTGAAACAATAACTAAAGTACTTTTGTTTTTATTGACCTTTCAAATAAGTTAGTTTCTCTGGCGCACCTTGTACTAACCTTCTATACAAACTAGATAGTATATCTAGTTATGTAAGTATATCTATACCTTCATCTAGTCTATATGATAGGGGTATTCACAATGTTGGAGTTGGCTGGCTAACTATTCGCCAACTCCTGCTATTTGCTAAGTATGTGTTAAAGCAATGCTATAGTAGTAAGTTACAAAAAAATAGCAGATGAGATAGCAGATAGCGCAGGTAAACAGGAAAACAGCGGTATATTTGTTAGCAAAAGTGAGGTTATAAACTTTGAGTTACACAAATAATTATCCTCTTGGAACGCTATTGCAGTTAGCTTATAGCAGTTGGTTCCAGATGGAGCATTCACAATCTAGAGTTAGCAAATAGCACTAAAGCTGGCTAAAACAGCATTGTGAATACCTCTATGATTCAAGTTATCCTGGTATATCTGATATTCTAACAAGTCCCGTAAAAACAACGAATTTTATGAAAATTCGAAGCTTGCTCTTGTTCATCCACTAAACAAAGTCACCTCTACAAAATGAAGTATTTCACCTGCTCTGTCCAAAATACTTGAAAGAGTTGTTCATTCACAAGTGTTGTAGATTTTCTACAAGCCAATAGTGAACTATATAATTTCAAATCTGGATTCAGAGAATATTTTTCCTCTGGAACCGCTCTTTCGCGTGTCAGCGATGATATCAGGTTAGCTATAGATCAAAGAAAGCGAACTCTTCGATTTGCTGTCGAATAATAAGGAGGGTCTCTTCGGACAATGCTCCGGAAATAGCTGGCTTCGGAGCATTGACCTCATTCTTCGGCGTGCCTCTGTTCGGTCGACCCATCGTGTACCGTTAGGTGGATTTACACTTTTATAGGCGAGAAGGTGAACTGAAGAATTAGGAATGTTTTTTCAAGATAAATAGAAAGAGTGTGAGTTAATCAAAAATATAATTTCACTATTGAGTTTAGCTCGAGAAACTAAATAGCTTGATGTATAATTTCTAGTGAATTGAACTGTATAACCCTACGAAATATCTATTAGAAGACGGAGCCGAACTAAACACACATTCACTCACTCGACATAACCAAGAGAGACCAGAGATGGGTGAAACTCCAGGCACAAATGTGGGTCAAGAGGCTGAGTTGAGGGTGGCGGGGTGCCCTAGAGGCAACTTGACCACCCCTTCCTCAGCGGTCGGACCTTCAAAGAAAGCCAGGAGTGGAACTAATCAGTCTGAAGAGACTGCCAAGCATATTACACTGGATTGCAACAAGCAACCAGGTGATGAATGGGATGTTATTATAGGGAGAAACTTTTGGTTCTTGTAAGGAACACAGGTATTGGTTTGCCTAACTAACATACTACTTGGGAACACAATAAGCTTCGGTTGACGTGTGGGGTTCTTTGAACCTTTACATCCTTGAATCCGTCCCTTCAAAACAATAAACAATAAACTATTTTTATGTTCGAAACAGGTACACAATAAGAAAACACGCTGTTCAAAAACTAAGAATAAACTTACTGCTGGTGATATTTTTCAAAGTTTTTCGATTTGTATAAATTATCAAACTATCAAAATGAAAAAGTTTTCTTAGGAAAACATTTTTTTCCCAATCATTACTTTTTGAGACATGAGCGCCTAAAGTTTAAATTTTTGGGACATTTCAAATTCGGTATGAGATAAATCCATAAAATTCAAAGGATAAATTCTTCATGGTATTGTTGATTGAATAAAACGAACATCTACTGAAAATATCAATTTTTGAGAAAGTTATTCAATTTACTAAAAATTACCAGAAATAACGTTTAGTTGATTTTTATTTTTGTAAATTGAATAAATTTCTCAAAAATTGATATTTTCAGAAAATTTTTCACATTTTTTTTCATCCAATCAACGATACCATGAAGAATTTATCCTTCAAATCTCATGAGTTTATTCATCTTTTACCAAATTTCAAATGTTCTGTCCCAAAGATTTAAACTTTAGTCGCTCATTATCTCAAAAAATAATGATCAGAAAAGAATGTTTTTCTAAGAAAACTTTCCCATTTTGATAGCTTGATAATATACAAATCGAAAAACTTTGGAAAATAGCACCAGTAGAAAGTTTATTTTTAGCCTTTGCACAGCATCAAGATGTAGACTGCAACAGAGTATTAGGCCCACTAAACTTGCTAAGTAATTAAAACTACAATTTCTCTAAGTTGTTTAACACACCAGTTTAATTGATTTGAACTCGTCTGACCTTTGCATGGGGTAATTCCTTTACCAGTTCTTCAAGATCTGGTGACTGAACTATTTGATTTTGGCCAGACCTATTTGATGTTTGCTGGGATTGTTGATCATTGTTGATCACCCATTTGTTCATTAGCTCGAGGTTGGAAAAGCTTCTTATATAATTTCACTCTTCACATTTCATATTTGATATTATGAATCCATTATTTATTTTTATTTAAAAATTTTCCATTCCTTAAAATTTGCCGCCTCCAAAATCTGCCACCCTGGGCGGCCGCCCGATCCGCCTACCCCTGGGGCCGGGCCTGGTTGGAGGAGCAAGCCCTTGTTAGATGTATCCAGATATTTCATGATAAGGAGATATTTGTAAGTTCCATGGGAAGTGAGTGGAATTATTTACTTACGGTTACCCTTCTAGGGTTGATGCAAATGATAATTTGAGAATCGCGTAGCGTCGTGCCTCACATATGCTTTCAGCTTCACAGTGACAGTAGTGATCTAAAGCAGAGATGAACGAAATCTCTAAAGAGATAAACGAAATATAGTTTTCGTTTTTCTGTGTCTATTGTGAGATCCACTAAATTGTAAAGTCAGTGAGAATAATTTCATGCAAGCCAACCGTGAAATTTCATTTACAACTATTCTAGAGCACACTCATTTTTGTTCAAACATGATATAATAATTATAATGATATAATATTCACTTTTATCGATGGGCAATAATCTAAACTGTTGTTCAACCTCGGTTTGGTTAATTCCACTATCAGGCCTCATTGTCTGAAAATTTGAGAATAAATTGTCAAAAGAATACCAATTTTCAAATTCATATGAATAAGATGTTCAGAATTGAGTTCCATAATATGTTTCAATGTTAAATGTATATTGTATACGCTAGATATTTTGAAATGATCTATCAAGTCCAGCTTTTGGACAACTCAACATTAATGAGGAGATTGAAAAGCGGGAGCTCTGGACAAAGGAAGAAGTCAACAGATCTGGTGTAGGCTACACCTCCAGGACTGCTTAGAGGAAGTGGAAAGAAATTATTATATTGGTTTATTGCAGTGATTATGAATGAGCAAGTTCATAACAAGGAGAAGCTACAGTATTACAAGATTCTTCTTGTAAAATAACTTTCAATAATAAAAAACAATTAATTTAGGATGGAAAAATTTGATCTTTAATCCTAGTACTATAGTAAACGAAAATTGGTGAGGCGGGTGATGGTGGCACCATCTTTGATTTTCAATCCCGGTATTTCGGGATTATCCAATATCAATCCATGGATCCCGGGACTAATCCCGGGATTGACAAAGTCAGTTTCATGCATTTTTAATCAATAGTACTCCTTCAATCACATGTTCAGTAACAGTGTGTGGAAATTAAAAAGTGCTCATTAAAGGCTAGTAAATTGAATTTCGTAGAGCCAACTATATATTCCACTTATGAAATAGAAATAGAAGAGGAGAGGAACAATTATACAGAGAGTGAATAGATGAAGGTTGTTCATTCCTGATTTCTGAAGTCTTTTCAAAGTTCTGAGTGCATTTCAAGGAAATTTGAGAAATGCATTTCAGCGAAATTTCAGGGAAAAATTCAGTTCGCCTCGAGACGTCGTGGAGTAAGCATCGATAGTTTGTGTGCTCCCTCTGTTGTTACGATATATTTTAGTTTACCGGTTAACTATGTTGTGTTTGAAGTGTGATACAGATGCTCTTAAACAGCACTTTTTTACATGTAACTCGTGTAACACAAAATGCCATTTTTGTGTCAGTTAATGAAAGAGTCCAATTTTCAAGAAATGTCCATTGAAAATAAGGCCAAGTGGAGGTGCATAACTTGTAAAAAAGGGTCCGGGGAGAGGCAGTGAGGATAGAATGCGATAGAGCTGCCTTGCTCATAGCTGGATGCAGAGCGGGAACGTGCTTGACCCCCCAACTCTCTGGTGGGATAGGCCTACCAGGCCTAAGCTGTCTCAAGTCTTTATATTGCAAGCATTACGCGAATTGTCTATATATCTAGTTTCAATGAAAATATTGGAACATGAACTCATCTCAATGGCTTCCTGATACTATTACCTAAAATTTAAGTCATATACCTTTCCATCGCAGCTGCCACTGTTTGCATGTTAACCGTGTACAAACCGAAATACTATATTTAACGATTGCACATACTTCCATTTTATTCTATGAACAATAATTATGCAACCATTCAACTAAGAAAATGTTATGGATAGGATTCTTAGTGCATAAAATGACCTTTCCATTGATATGTATAATAATACGTATTTGGTGTGGTCACAGAACAACAACATACCTATGCTATGAAGAGCCGAGATAATAAAATCATCCTTACTTGAAACTATACTATCAATGGTATAATGGATTTGATGAGTTGACATTCATTCGCAGAGACATCTTCCTCTATTATTTACGATTTATATATGTACTGCATATATTTGGTTTTTTCTACACTATTCAACACTAGCTTGATTCTGAATTTGTTTGATTTCCAGCTACTCATTTCATAGAAGAAATTAATTGATAGAACTGCCTTTTTTAAACAATGATATTTTTCCTAGAAAGTCGAAACAGGAATTATTTGTAGAATGTGCGAAACAATTTTCAATAAAAATTGAGAAATAATTTATATTCGTGACAAAAGTCAACAGATCCAAAAACAGAGAATCAGGCAAAAAGTGATGAAACTTATTCATTTCAAAGGACAATGAAAATAATGACAGACTATTCATTCAACTATATGCAGAACCAATATACCTATAGAACTATGTTTGTATTGTGAAGTTTAAATAATGAGTTATGTGTAATGAATTTAAAAATGTATTATGTAAATAAAGCATGTAAGAAAAATCATCGAATTAATGAGTGTGACCTGGCCAGAATAAATCAGATTTCAGGAACTGAATACAACTGAAATGAGTAAATGAATAAATGTTCATTTCCCAAAAAAACTAAAACCACAACATCAATTACACAAAATATTACATAAATTACAATATTACATACAATAGTTAGTTACAAAAAATTCTTTTAAAAAATCAGTCTTTTCCGTCAGTATTACTGGGATTGTTTTATGATTTTCACTTAGCATTGCTGCAATGACAAGTCATAGAGAGGAAGGACGATTCAGTTAAATCTGGCAGTTGGACACATGCTTCAGTTCTGTTATTTCCTTGAGAAAAAATCTGTCAGTTAGAAGTTTCATTTCCCATGCAAATAGTGTGTGTGATTCAGAGATGCATTTAGTGTAGCCGGCTGCATGCATAACTTCTTCTCCTCCTTCTTCCTCTCCTACTTCTTCCTCTCTTTGAAAGCTATTGAACATGATGGATTTTTTTAATGTGATTATTGTTTCACTTGAATCTGACAGTTAGACACACTTCTTCTTTCTACTTCTTCTTCTCTGTCCCTCTACTTCTTCCTCTCTTTGAAAGTAGCTACTTCCTCTTCTTCTTCTTCTCCTTTCCTCTACTTCTTCCTCTCTTTGAAAGTGACTACTTCTTCCTCTTCTCCTTCACTGTTCCTCTACTTCTTCCTCTCTTCAAAAGGGATCTATCATACATGATAAATTTTCTGAATGTGATATTGTTTCACTTAAATCTGTCAGTTAGACAAAGATGACTCAGTTAAATCTGAGTGTAAGATGAGATTTTCGTTTCACTAAAATCTAGGTGTTAGACAAAGATGTTTCAGTTAAAGCTGATAGTAACCTTTCTCCCCTTCTTCTCATTCTCCTTCTTCACCTACACAAACTCCATTCACTTTAATCTGCCAGCAGTAGAACCATTGAATTTCTCATTCTTCTTCTTCTTCTTCATTCTTCTCCTTCTTCTACATCCAAACTTCAATCACTTTAATTTGTCAGCAGTAGTCATTGAATTTCTCATTCTTCTTCTTCTCTATCTTCTACTTCCAAGGTCACTTCACTCAAATCTGTCAGTAATAGACTCATTGAAATAGACCATGACTATCTATAAATTGAATGGTGCATAACTTGAGAAAGAAAGAGGGAGTGAGAGAGAGTGAGTGAGAGAGTGGGAGGTTCATTCTTAGGATCGGGGGAGGGAGAGAAAGGTTCTTCTCCCTCTAAGGAGTGGTGTTGTGGCGGGGTGGTGGTGGGTACACAGGATGAGTGCATGGGAAGGGGGCGGTGGGGGGTAAGTCGTAAAAAAACGCTCGAAAAACGGCCTTTCATATCTACTTAAATTATGTGCAGATGGCTTAATCTAATAGGCTTTTTAAACTGAATCAAATAGCTGATAATATGGTAATAATGGAAAAGATTTATTATGCTTATGCACTATCACTTTTCCAATATTGAATTGAGATATAGGGGGCTGCTTCTGATTTCCATATGAACAAATTATTCACATTACAGAAACACCTTATTAGAGCTGCATTATGCAGGCCAAGATTTACCCTAGTAGACTTCTTATTCAACAATTCTAGGTGCTTACAGTGAGGCAAACATATGTAAAAA